>NW_010140053.1:4640-12070 GCF_000699245.1 Pterocles gutturalis | reverse complement strand
GCTCAAGAGTGAAAGAGTGCTTCACTGGTGTCTCATCGCCAGACACCTGCTTTGGTAGCACCCACTCAAGTTACAGTAGATTTTCTAATTTCTAGTAGAAAAGTTTCTTATCACTTTATTAAAACTGCTCCTGTAATCCTTCCTCTGCATCTGAACAGGAATAGGCTTGAGCTTGTGGGCAGGTCAGTCCCCATTGGAACAAACGGGAATTTTTCCTTCAACTGAAACGTGAACTGAACAGACTCAGCACTGCCTTGACTCGGCCTCTCTCCAGCTGTGCAAAGAGCACACAGGGGCAGAGCCACTTTTCTTATTGCTCTGCTTTTTTTTTAAAAAAAAAAATAAAAAATAAAAAAAGGCAACAAGCTCTCCAACTTTAAGGAGCAAAAAGTGAGATGATAAATGCTACTGGAATGACTTAAGTCAGCTGTTTTTTGCAATTTAAGGAGTTCTTTCCATTTTAAAAGCCTCTTACTGAACCAGGCATGAGAAGATACATGCTTTTAATAAAATGGTCAGTTCCATTTGTTCAGCCAAAATATTGTTTGTTTTTAAATCTAGAGCAAAAAGGTCCATTTTGAGTATTGGAATAAAACTGCCCTTGCTCCCCGTGTCCTGGGAGTACTGGCACCGAGGCTCTTTGTGCCCCACATCTGCCGGATCCAGGCAGCAGCGTGTCTTTGCCCTGGCAGCCCTATTCAGGGCTGAAATGGAATCGCCATCCTGCTGTCCATCAGGAAACGCGCGGTTTTCTATTACAAGTTGTTTGGCGTTTCCTTGTTGGGGTCCATCCCAGGGTAGAGCCTGAAGTCCTTGCTTTAATATCTGACTCATGCAATTCAGCAAATACAAAGGAAAAGCAGCAAGGTTTTAATGGATACAGTCAGTGAGGAAATAACTGAAATCCAAATATAACATCTGCAGTGCAATCTCGTTCCAATTTCATACCCAGCTGAACATCAACCCCAGAGCACAGCCAGGCCAGTCCCTTTCCTGGCTCCCTAAAGGCTCCGCTCACGAGCATGAAGCCTTCACTCCCAACCCAAACCCAACACTACAGCAGAAGCACTAAAAACTTGGAGTCAGAATGAAGAACCAAACAGCTGGTTTGAACCACACACTCTTTTTTTTCTAGGCAGCTGTGATTTCTGAGCCCATTCCTTATGGAAACATTTCTTGTTCTCATTCTCAGGTCTCTGAGACATTAGGTTTATTCACAGAACGGTTTGGGTTGAAAGGGACCTTAAAGCCCCCCCAGTGCCCCCCCCTGCCATGGGCAGGGACACCTCCCACTAGCCCAGGTTGCCCAAAGCCTCATCCAGCCTGGCCTTGAACCCCTCCAGGGATGGGGCATCCACAGCTTCTCTGGGCACCCTGGGCCACTGCCTCACCCCCCGCACAGGAAAACATTTCTTCCTCACATCTCATCTCCATCTCCCCTCTTGCAGCTTCAAACCGTTCCCCCTCGGCCTGTCCCTGCACCCCCTGATCCAGAGCCCCCCCATCTCTCCTGTAGCCCCCTTTCAGCACTGGGAGGTGCTGGAAGGTCTCCCCGGAGCCTTCTCTTCTCCAGGCTGCACACCCCCAACTCTCTCAGCCTGTCCTCGCACGGGAGCTGCTCCAGCCTCAGACCATCTCCGTGGCTCCTCTGGCCCCGCTCCAGCAGCTCTGTGTCCTTCTCATGATTATTATCATATTATCATATTACCAGTATACCCTCTGTTGCTGCAGTTAGACATGTGCAAATAAATCAGAAGTCTTTTCTCAGCAACATTTTGTATTCTCAGCTTATGAGCAGATCCAGGATATAAAGGGCTAACTTTGTAGAGATTACTCAAATTGAAGAAGAAAAACAAACCCCGATTGTGGAAAGTTGGCTCAGAAGAGTGAACGATGCACTACGACTCCAAAACTCCAACACGTGCAGCGAGATGAGGCAGTTCCTCCAAGAGCAGCTAGCGCTCCTAGAGCCCACGGCACTGGTCTAGGATCCTGCCTGCTACGCGGCTTATGCAAAACACGTCAGCAAAATATCCTCCTTGTTGGTCTTCAGGCATTGCAACAAGATATGTGATCCAGTTGATACCAAAGGGCAACAGAGGTTTCCAAACACCCTCAAATGACTGAGCAGCTCAAGACCGTGGAGATCAGGCTGGACCACTGCTCTCCATCCAGAAGACATGCCCAGGAGAAACAAGCAGAAGACAATGAGCTAAAGGGTCCTCCAGCTCTGTTCTGCATATTCAGACATTGCAGCCCAATAAGACAGTTATTTCTCCCAGACAGGGAAACCACAGCAGGCCAGGAATACCTTGATGAAACACCTGGATCAAGATGAACACCTTGATCAAAGCCAACAAAGAGAAAAGCCACAGTCAAGATGAGAAAGACAAGAATAGGAAAGGCTATGGCCAAACAACCACAGTGAAGGGGAACTGTTAGGTGCAGGTCACGGCTCTCTGGGCTGCTTGTGGTCTGTCTACGTGATGAATATCTCAAGTGGTGTAAACCCTTGGAGCAATTCTGAGGCTTTGCTAGGATCCTGAACAAACCAGAACTAGAACCAGCTCCACCTTCTTCGGGTGCAGCTCATATGCGCCAGATTCTGTACAGATTAGCTTCCCTGGAACATCTCCACCAAGAAAAAAAAAACCAAAACAACCACCTCCTGGCAAGGCTGCCAGCGGCTAAGTCTGTTCCTCCCACTGAGCAACCCACTTCCCTGATCGCCGTAACCAAGACCTGGTTACACTACAGTGCCTCCAGGAGATAACCAAGTTGTGTAGCCAACATAACCCACCCATCTTTAAAAAAAACTAAATTTAGCTGGTAACCCACTCACTGTGTCCAGATCACCAAAGCTCCGCCTGCCGCTCGCGCAAGCTGACGTTTAGCCCCCAGGAGCAAGGCCACCCAGCCCGCTTCCCAAATCCATCTGAGCTATCTTGGGTATGCGGACACTGCGTTCTCTAATCATATGATCCTGCCAACGTCATCAGTGGACTGAAGGTTTGCAGTTGCTCAAGGGCATTTCCGAACGTCAATGCTTCTCTTTTCACCACAAAAAAAAAAAAAAAAAAAAAAGGATTTCCCAAATCCTGGGGCCCCAAGATCATCTGAACACAAACTTCTCGAGGAGACAAGTCCAAAGAATTGCTTCCTTCGCCGCATCCAAGCACCTGCTCCCATAAACCTCGTCTCATCGAGCTAACGCACATCTTCCTACGGCTCAAGTCCGATCCCAGACCCGCAACACGTCTTTCAGCACCCAGCTGGGATACCCACAGCCCCACGCTCTGCGTGACTGGCAGGGTACCCCCTCCTGCACATCACAGAGAGGGCAAGCTCTGGCCCCCAGACCCTCGCACCCACAGTGGTTACACACCCGAGAGACTGCCACCAAAGATATGCACGGGTGGGATGCGATGAGTGGCCTGCAGCACTCCCTGCTACTGGTAAAAAAGGTTGTGGAAGTGATTTAATCCAAAGAAAAAAACCAAATCAACAAAAAAACCCCAAGAACTGGTCCCAAACTGCTGCAGGGTTTTGTTTCTCAGTTTCATTTGTTTACTCTCTGCTGAGGGCTGAAGACCGCAGCATTATTTTGTTCTTTAAAAAAGGACACGATTCTGTACATCTGGCTCCCAAAAGTCACCCTGCAGGTCTGCAGCACAGTGCCCTAAAAGTACCCGAAAAGCCAGCAACAGATCTGCCCACACTTGATCCATCAGCTGACGAGTGCTCTAAAGCTTCAAAAGATGTGCCCTCAGTCACGGAGGAGAGAATGCTGCTCTGAGACCTCACTGCAACCCTCGCATCGCCCAGGACTCGGGAAGAAATCTCGTGAGTCCTGTGCTCTGGAGTCATCTGAACGCAAGAGTCCTGCAAGTCAGGGTGCCACGAGCCCTCTCGAGTGAGAAAAGTGACACAGCATTTTGTGACATATACTTCAACACTCAAAATCTGATGCCACCCAACAGCTTTTAAAGCATTTTAAAAATTAGTAGATAACACACAGGAAAGCATTTCACTCCCCAGGCGGCTGCTCCATTTCCTGCCTTGCCTGCAGCACTTGGTTGACAGTCACATCTGAACAGGAGGTGCTGGAAAAACTTCAGCATTCACTTGCTCTTCAGACAGCGCCAGTGCAGCAATGCTGTGAATCAGACAGTCACGGGACGGAGCTGACCCTAGGCTCAAAACAAAACAAACCCCCAAAAGCAAGGGGGAAAAAAAAAAAATCAAAGGACAATGGCTTGGGAGCTTGTGAACCTTCTAATAACAATTCACACCAGGAATCTCCTCCTACACTTTAACAGCAAAACATATAGACTGAGATACCGGGAAGGACCATTTCCAGCGTTCATGAGATACTCCAAGGTCAGCCACACAACACCCAGGAGGAGGTTAGATGCTTCTAGGAAGCAGCCTTTCTGGACTCCTGTTTTTGTCATATTTGTACATTATCTGCTATGGCAAGGGACTGGACTCAGCTGCCCCTCAGCTCTTCCAGTAACAGAGCTCAGCAGCAGCGGCACAGTAACACAAGCCTTTGCTTCCCAGGCTCCTGCTGGGGACAAATGATTAAAACTTCTCTACACCAAGCCACTATTTAGGCATATTCTAGAAGCTCTCTGAAATCTTGATTATTTAGAGTATGGTTTGATGACAAATGACTTTGTTTTCCAAACACAGATGAAAAGATTGTCTTCCACAGAATGTGATTTATTCATTTTTTTCCAAAACAGACACATTGCCAGGATCTGACTTCTATTCCCTGATGGTAAAAAAAAAAAAAAACCAACAAAACCCCCCCCCCAAAAACCAACAAAAAACAAAGCAACACTGCATGGAGCCTTCATGATCAATATACTGTTGTTTTCCAAAGCCTGCACCCACACACATCCCTTCTCTCCAAAACTTTCAGCGTATTTGATCAACCTCTGCAGAAGCTGCACTTCACACAGCTTGATGAGAAGCTGGACACGAGCCGGCAATGTGCGCTGGCAGCCCAGAAACCACCCGTGTCCTGGGGCATCCCCAGCAGCGTGAGCAGCAGGGCGAGGGAGGGGATTGTCCCCCTCTGCTCCGCTCTGGTGACCCCCCTGCAGTGCTGCCCCCAGCTCTGGGGTCCTCAGCACAGGACAGAAGGGGGGGGGGGGCGGGGGGAGCCGCGGAGAGGGGCCGAGGCTGGAGCAGCTCCCGTGCGAGGACAGGCTGAGAGAGTTGGGGGTGTGCAGCCTGGAGAAGAGAAGGCTCCGGGGAGACCTTCCAGCACCTCCCAGTGCTGAAAGGGGGCTCCAGGAGAGATGGGGGGGCTCTGGATCAGGGGGTGCAGGGACAGGCCGAGGGGGAACGGTTTGAAGCTGCAAGAGGGGAGATGGAGATGAGATGTGAGGAAGAAATGTTTTCCTGTGCGGGGGGTGAGGCAGTGGCCCAGGGTGCCCAGAGAAGCTGTGGATGCCCCATCCCTGGAGGGGTTCAAGGCCAGGCTGGATGAGGCTTTGGGCAACCTGGGCTAGTGGGAGGTGTCCCTGCCCATGGCAGGGGGGGGGGCGGGGTGGGCTTTAAGGTCCCTTCCAACCCAAACCGTTCTGTGACTCTTTGATTCATCACTGTGTCTCTCAGCACTGGCAATCTAGCGCTTGGCAAAGATGAAACCCATGTGCCATGAATCCTACCGTGCTCAGTGGGCTCCCACAGGGACTGAACCCTCATTTTCAAACAAGACCCCAGGAATGGGGCTCGTGTTGTCACAGGCGAGCTGCGGCACAGGAGGGCTCCCGTCACCCCAGATGTGGGGATACCTATCGTGTTTGTTCACCTCCTTGTTTTTCAATCAAACTTTATTTTAGAAGAGCATTGCCTAATATGTAACACTCTGTTACTCAATATTCAAAACAAAGCAAAAGGTTCAAGTTTACATGTTGAGAAAAAGATCTGTATAAAAATGAGAAGCCTAAAGGCTGATTCTTTTCCTTGCTGCAAGCTGCACTTAGGAAAGATCAGGCCATGCCTTCCAGCTGGAGTACCAAACGAACAAAGTTGTCTCAGATCTTCTGAGACTTGCTATCTGCCACAAGATCATATGAAAGGAAAGTTTTCTGCACTTTAATTACCAACATCTGGAAAAACAAATTGCAACATTAGGAGAAAATTCTTTGCAGAGGGTATCTCCAACCAAAAATCAGCCATTCAGCCATTTTCATAATAAGTTTCATAAGGAAACAACTGAAAACCAGCTGGGACATGAGAAACACCTGCTGCTCCTCTGAGTATTCAAAAGACATCAGCTTTTCGAGGTGAACAGCAGCACAATTCACTATATGATGCAACGATACAGACCCCGTGCCTGCTTCCCTCTGCGTTTGATCACTCTTTTTAGAGAGGTGCGTTAGACAGGCTTTGAAGTTTTAATGAAATCATGAACCAGGGTGAAAAATACCTTGTTATTGTGTCCATGCAGTGGGGAAAACAACCGTCCCACCACCCACAAGCACATCCCTGCCCTGCTGCTGCCCCCTGAAAGCAGCAGAGCCATGGGACCTCTCATTTCTCTTTGCACCCATGTCCTCTACCAAAATAACAGCAGCAAGAACGCAAGAACACTTCTGCTTCCCAGCCCTAATCGCTTCAGCAAGGTCCCCTTTGAAGAGAGGCAGCATCCGCAGCAATGCCGAAGCCCAAGGTCTCCCCAGTCCTGGGCAATCGATTGCCAGCAGTTTCAGTTTATTCAGAACAAATGGATTTTCCAGCTGTGGGTAATACAGCAGAAAAACAAAATTAGTGTAGCAGTAATGCATGGACTAGATGAACACAGAAACGCCCATGCAATGTTGGGGTAGTCAGTCTCTCAAAGGGTTTTACTCAGAAGGATGCAAAACATTACTTCAGGATCGGGAATCCCATGCAAGGAGGAACTTGTATTCACCTCGGTGTTCTCCTCTTTGATTTATGAAGCACCATTACACTGTTATACCAATAACAACAATTTGTTTGGAGACAAACTGGAGCTGGAACAAGCCGCCTGCCAGCACGCAGCAGCCCTGCTCGCTCCAGCGGCTCAGTGCAGCGCGCGGCCAGCGCACAGCCACCGCTCAAAACCAGGCAGCGCGCTCATCTTCCAACAGATATTTGATCTGGAATTTAACTTGCCTGTTCATATTTTTCAACCTAGCTATTTGTCCTGGTTTCAGCCGAGACAGAGCTCTTCACAATAGCCAGCAAGAGGCTGTGTTTGGATTTGTGCTCAGAAGAAAGCTGATAAAAAGTGATGTCTACACGGCTGCCAAGGTCTTTCAGCTTCTCTGCTGTCTGCAAACTGGGGAAGCTGGGAGGGAGCACAGCCCCAGTGACCAGCCCAGGATTTGATCTTAGGTTTGGGACTGAGACCCAAAGTGGCCAATAACCTATCCCATAACAGACACGCC
>NW_010140053.1:0-4487 GCF_000699245.1 Pterocles gutturalis | reverse complement strand
AGGCCTCTCCCTGCTCCGGGATCCTTAGCCAGCAACAGGCTGAGCCTTAGTCATCGGGTGGGGGGGCAGTGTCACTGTGTCTCACTCATGTGTATATAGTATTATTTTCAATATTATTGTAGTTTAGTTATTAAATTGTTCTTATCTCAACCCACGAGTCCTTTTTTCCCTTTCCCTCTTTAATTCTCTCCCCTGTCCTCAGGTGGGGGGGAATTGCATGAGCGGGTGTGTGGTTTGGCCCCCAGCCAAGGGCAAACCCATCACACTGTTGCACTGTACAAGGCTCTTTAGCACACTCGGTTTTCAAAGAGCTTACAAGCAAAAGCACCCCCACAGCCTTCGACCCCACCACCCATCTGCAACCGAAGAGCTCCAAAGTGGGCACCAGCCGAGAGCATCCTCCTTCCCATGCTCAGCCAAAGAGGAGGACTAGCTGATCCCAGCTGAACTCACCAGTGTCTTCCTTGTGCCCCCTCCTTACCAGTACAAACTCCCTCCTCAATTCTGAATGAAACTTCACAATTTATATCAGGGCTGCAAGTCTCTCCCAGTCTGTCTCCCAGTTTTGCTTAGGCTGCAGTTCTAGTTCTTCTGGAGACACAAGCCTCAACTGATTTGTCTCCAGGGAAGTATACAAGAAAAAACCTGGAGGAAATAAAAGTTGAGACCAGTCCAGAATTGTAGTTTACCTTTTCTCTCCCACCGCTCTCAATTCTAAACCCAAACAGCTTTCAGCTGAAACAGGACTAAAGCTCTCAAAGCTTCGTTAAAGCCGAGACTGCGAGAGCTTGGTGCATTCCCCTATCTGCAGGGAAGCGCTTTAGAAACTAGGTTTGACTTGTTTGTACTTACATTTGCCAAGCCAGTACTGCTCCTTGCCCCTTGTTCCTCTTCTTGGGAACAGCAGGAGAATGTTCCCTTCAGTCTATCACTGACTTCATGACAACTGATTCAGATTGCAAGAGCAGTTAACAGCGTGCCTGCCTGCCCTCGAGGTTAACCACACGTGAGCATCTCCCGTTAGATCAGGAATTGAAAAGTTTAGTTAGAATTGCTGGGTAAAATCAAGAAGAAAACTTACAGATGCCTATTTTGATTGAAAATAGGGACAAATCAGATTCCAAACTGTAACACCGCTCATCCTAAAGAGGTCTGGGGCAAGGAATGCATCTGCACGGCCGGCAGATAGGACGAGCTGCAGGGCAGCACAGCTCCCATCGGGCTGGCCACTTCAAGAGATGACACAAACCTTCAGTCCCTGCCCCGAGACACTCGGTCAGTCCACGCCTTCAGGATTTCGCCATTCTGCATTTTATCAGCAGTAACCTGTAACCGTCCCAGCTATAAAGAGACATATTCCAACACCAGGAAAGGTGGCCAAAGCCGTAAAAAGCCCAGAACAACTTCCTTGCTTTTAAACAGCAGGCTGAACAGCCGAGCGCTCTCCCAAACTCTCAGCAAGTGCATAACCACCTTTCCAGCAGAGTTGCATTCGTTACTGCGATGCTGATGAGCTGGAGGTGACCTGGTCTAACTACAGCAAACGCAGCATAAAAGAGCAGTGCAACGGCGTCTCCCTGGGGAACGGCACTGCTGCAGCTGGAGCTGGGAAGAGAACAAGACCAGACTTGGAGAGGTGGAGAACCTGTTCTTCACGTGCACGACATTAACTGTCTCACTAAGCCACAAACTGTGCCTCAGAACAGATTAACCCACTGCTTTAGCACCACAGAAAGCGATTTTACACAAACTTCACGGAGACCACTTGCCTGCCCTTCCTATTGATTTGGGGCTGTGCTCATTTCCTTCACATCAAAGTGACCCACGCCTTTGCTTGTCTTCTGCATCACAGAGACTCCGTGCCCATTTCTTACTAGCTTAGAAGCAGTTAGTGTGCTTTCAAGGGGACAAATGTGAGTAAACAGAGATCATTTCTCTCATGGGAAGGGCTGGAGTTAAGAGCATGCAGAAGCCTAAGCTAACTAGAGTGAATAAGACTGGGGGGCAGAAAAGACACACCAGTTATGAACTTTTATCTGTAGGGAGAAAAAAAAAAAAGTTTAGAAAACGGAAACTCTGAAATCTCCAAATATCCAAAGCTGACTCAAAGTCAAGTACGGGAAAAATAAAGTGATCTTGTATAGTTCAGGATGCCCGATTCCTCCCTTCCTCTTCTAAGAAAAGGTTCTGTGGCTTTTAGTGTAAAAAGCCAAGACATTTTAAACAATAGTGAAAAAAGCCCCTAAATGCACATTTCACTTTGTATCTCTGCCTGCAGAACTGGAAAGTCACATCCTGAGGACCTGCAGCAGTCCCTCAGGACTCAGTCTCAGAGTCCATATCCAGCCTCAACTTCCCCAGCTTGTGCTGGATGCATTCTGGGTTGATTCTGGTCAGGCTGTTTCACAGAATCTGCACTAACTTCCTCCCAGGGAAACATCATGCCCCGCACTTGGTTGACCCGGGCCAGCATCAATAACCTGGGATGGGGAAGCCCCTCTTCCAGCATCTATGAAGGCAAGAACTCTGCAGGAAGCTGTTTACAATGAGAACATTTGTTCCACTGCTCATCTACAGGGTCTCCTTGGCATCCAGCATGCGGTGACCTCACTCTGCAGCCTCAGTGTAATTCCACAGCAAAAAAAGAAGGGGTAAACACATCAAAACCAAGAAACTGTTAGTTCCAATGCTTTTTTTTCCTGTTTCCACTTAAAGGCTGCCAGTAGTGTTAATTAGCTAACCCCACACAGACAACCCAGGTTTTACAGCCGGTATTTAATGTCCGTGGCACACTCTGAGCTCACACTTGGCTGTCGCCTGTGCCACCTGGTCCATTCCTGGCAACGTTCAGACTGCCTTACTGATGGACACTCCACTGTGCCTGCCTGGGGGAACTTTGACCTTGCATCCTCAACTGGAGTTCTTAAATTCCCTGTTACAGTGCACGCGACAAAGGGATTTTCCAGTCCCAGCTCCTTTCCCTTCAAGCCTCTGTTTCTAAAGGGTGACACACCACCACAGTGTGAAACGCACCTGGAAAACCAGGGCTCCTCCAGCCCCCCAAACACTCGTCCTGCAGCTGTCTCCATAATCCTTTGGAGATGCAAAAGTATTCCAACACTTAAGCCTTGGAAAGCCAAGGGTAACATCCAGCTGTTGGAAGGATTATTCTGTGCATGTGTGAGCTCAGCAGCTGAGCAGGGCTGTACGTCCCCACGAGCAGGGTGGGTAAAGGTGACTGGCCACGGCCATCGGAGCTGACCTACCACAGCGGCATCGCAGCCATTCTTGACAAGAATCTGGAAAAAGGTTGAGAAAGTGCTAGAAACGGTATCAGAAGGGAGACACACAGAGATAAATGCTTGCTGGAAGGAGCGTGGCTCAAGAGACTGAGAATCCCAAGGCAAATGAGCCCTAGTAACAGTGAGGGTTGAGAGGGGGACAGGAACAGTCCCTCGAGCACGAGCAGATAAAGGGCACAGGGTGGGGTGAGAGGCACATCCCCCTGACAGATCCTCATCACACACAGCAGCAGGACAGTCTTATCTCCGGACAGTTTGGGGACAGGGCGCTGAACACAAACAATCCTGATAAAGCGCCAGAGCTGGCATTTCCAGTTAGTCATCATCAACACTGACCTGAGAGCCACCCCACCTGTCTGCTTGTAAAATCTGAGCTCTGCACAGCTTCCTTGGAGAGGACACCTCACACGACAGCCTGGACTCTTATCAGAGCAGAAGCATTGAAGCACAGATGCGTCACCCCACATTCAGGTGAGCACCGTTTCTGCGGGTACTAACAGCACAGGCAATTACACAGATAAGTGAGAAGTCCCAGTCAAAGGCCATCACATTTGCAGTTTGTAATCTTGGTCTCCCCATCAGACAGAGAAAATGCTCATGTGACAAGAGCAAATGTTTGAGACCATGAGAAAAGTACCTCCAACGTGACAACCATCTTCCTGTACGAGCCACAGGCTCATCCCTCGGATGGATCCCACAAACAGCCTCTGTTACGCTGCCTCAACAAAACTAGTTTAAGTGAGATAGTTATAGATCCCAGTTGAACAGTCGATCACAAAATCTAAGCTTATGCCGCAGAGGAAGACAGCCAATGCTCCAACACACAACTGCAGCAAGTTCATCACTTTTGCTGTGACACTGAACTCGTTCTCTTGGGAAACCTCTGTAACAAGCTCCACAAGGCAGCACACTCCCTGTCATGCCGCCCAGCACTCAGCAGGTCAAAAATACGCGTCAGAACAAGAGCCAGCAGCACTCCAAAAGAGGAGGAAAAACAGAAGTCCACTTGCAAGGAATTATTTTCCCAGTACCTACTTATACCGGTGGAAAGGAAACTCTGATGAACACACATCAAAATCTGCTCCAAAGCTCCAGGCCTACAGCGTTCTTCTCCCCGGGTCGAGGCTCCACACGTCCCCCAGCTGTTCCCCCAGGGGCCGGACGCCAGCCCGCTCCCCGTCCTCT
>NW_010140052.1:0-9102 GCF_000699245.1 Pterocles gutturalis | reverse complement strand
CCTCCTAGGGGAACCTTCCCGCGCCTCCCATCTTACAGAAGATTTTTGACAGACTTCACTAAGATGTATGTGCTTCATCGAAAAGAGATGCAACCCTTCTGCACAAGTTCCATAGAACTTCCCTTGTGTTTTGCGTTCAGGATTATCTTAGATAAAGAGAGGTACACGTATCCATAAAGTCTTTTGCAGGCCGTATATATAGACTAGGCTTACTCTGCGCCAGGTACACACTGCCTCTGATACAGAAGCCTCTTCTAAAATCACTGAAAGGGAAAGACACTCTTCTGGCTTCCTGCTCTGCTGACAAACCCATTGAAGAACACTAAAACCATGGGCACCTTCTCCCATATTCATGCTGTTGGACAGACCATAATCTTGTTTCCTGTTTGGGATTTTTTTGCTGTTATGTTTGTTTGGTTTGTTTGTTTTGGGGTATTCTTGGTTTGGTGAGGGTTTTGGGTTTTTGTTTGTTTGTTTGGTAGGGGTTTTTCTTGTTTTGGGTGGTTTTTGGGATTTTTTTGCTGTTATGTTTGTTTGGTTTGTTTGTTTTGGGGTATTTTTGGTTTGGTGAGGGTTTTGGGTTTTTGTTTGTTTGGTAGGGGTTTTTCCTGTTTTGGGTGTTTTGGTTTTTTTTTTTCTTCCTAGAGCCCCTAGACCATCCTCAGGAGCACTAAAGCCGAGTTGGTATCCTCCCTTACAGTATCAATGCCTTCAATTTTTTAAGTCAGATTGATTCTCTTCCCCACAAAATTATCTGAGTGGACCTTTCTGTCCTAGAGGTTCCCTTGCTTTATTTAGTCACAGAAGTATTTTCCTTCTTCTTCTCTCTAGTTCTCACTGCACACTGCCTTAGATGTAGAAAGGGGTTTTTTTGTTACTCTCATTTCAAAGAGCCTTTGAGTAATATCTTTTTTTTTGTTCAGCATCGTTCTCTGCATGTAGTAACTAGTTTCCCTGGTTTTGCTTGATTGTTCTGCCTGACTCCTCTTTTCAGCTTGCTGTCATGTATTATTTGATTTTTCATCTTCATATCCTCCTTTTCTGTGATACCATTCCCTATCCCAGATGGCCAAAAAATATGTTCATTTGAAACAACTTTGTTGCTGCCTTCTTTCTTTTCTTACCTTCACAAACTTTCTAGCACTGTTCTCCTTCTTCAGGATGAAAAATGATCAGAAATAGTATACTGACTTACCTAATTTTCAAGGTCTTGTTAAGGCTTCCTTCTACACATAGATCATAAATCTTCTCAGTCAAGCAAAATACAATCACTTAACTTTTCTGGGGTCTTGTCTAAAGAATGTGTCATGATCAGATTTTCCTATCTTCCTCCTCCTCTACAGAAGTTTCATTTTTGCCTCTCCTCTTTGTCATTTATAAAGCAAATATTAGTTTAAGATACAGCTTAAAAGGCTCTGCAGAAGCCACCAGAAACTGCTTGCAGTATGCAACAGGGATTCTGGAGGACATTTGAGGATGTGACTGTGCCACAGCTTCTGCTGTAACACAAGCAGCTAACCAGGAATTCTAAGCATTACAAGGGGTCATGGCATGCATGAGAAATGGACATCTGATCTCCGGTCACTGGACATATCAACTGCAAACTGTGGATTTTTGTGTGGTAAAGGGGAACAGATCTAAGCAGAGGAAGCATTATCTTCATTTACTGGATGGAATCCTTTGGTGGTATCTCAGTAATCAATTGCTGCACTTACTAACACGAAAACTTAAACCAGAGAAAATTTCAAAAGTAAAACCCAAAAAAGCTGACCTAGATAAGAAAAACTAAATGCTTCCATAATAGATGTGCATAGAATCTATGGGGGGCACATATAAATTAGTCTAAAAGAGGTGTCCAAGAAGTGGTCCTGTGGGAGATGAGGGATCTGGACTACATCAAGAGGTAACACCTTACCTCACTCGCTTCAGGTCTTGCCACGAAGCATTCTGCAAATACCAGATGCGGTCATTTGTAGTTTCGCTTATTCCTTTGCTAATTCATAATTCTGTAGCCCTTGGTCCACTTTGAAATAAAACCATGTTATCAAGTGTATTGCCCCCTGGCACCCCCCTGCAACCCCAGTCCCAGCCTGCTTGCAGCATCCCAGCCAGCTCACAGCTACATGGTGCAGGCTAGGATGTGACAGGGACTGTACCAATGGACAGGAGAACGAGATAGTCCTGAGTGGTTGCAGAAGGAGAGCTCGCCTGTACGGATAAGAAATGTACAGTGCCACTTTCAGGAAAAGAGGACAAGGTCTAAACTGCCTTATCTACTAGCACAGAGTGGCCTATAATAATACGTCTCATAAGGAAGCGATTACTTCCTCATCTTGTTCTAAATTCATCAATTCTTTTGATCCCCCGAGCTGCTCTACAACAGCTGACGATGCAGAAAAACTTGGGAGTATTGCCTGGAAACAATTCCATGACATTTCCTCTGTGCAGATGAGCTATTCTTTCTTCTTCCCTTCTGCTTGCTTGTCAGGTCAGAAAGCCCTATACCAAAAACACCCTCGCACTTGGTGTGGGCAATTTTTAAAACCCTTGTCCAACAGAAAAGATTAAAGGAGCAGGACAAATAGTGGAAAATAAACATTTTCATGAATTCAGCCTCTCATTGTAATTCTGGTTTTTATTCCTTTTTCCACACCCATTCACATGTATGAGTTTGCATTTGCATAAATGCTGGGAATAAGGGCCCCCTACAAATACTCATTCATATGCAAACAAGGGTATTCACTCTTATTCCAAAAGTGTTTGTCCTCTGTTTACAAGGCTTCAGTAGCAACACCACAAAGCAGAAAAACATCATGAATTCCAGCTGGTCAATGATACCCCACCTATAATAATGCTCACTACCCCCAAAAAAGTCAAAGCAAGCAGACAGAAACACACTGATGTTCACCCTGTCTTGATACAACTAGGTACTAACGACAAACATACACAATTCAGATTCTGCACACATTGTGCTTAAAAAAATACTGCATTTGCTGATAAGCTAGTTGTTTGACACATGTTTGACACAGAGAGCCATGTCTACCACAGTGGAGAATGCCTTAACACCTAGCTCTACTTTTTGCTGCCTCACTGGGAGGCAGATTTCTGCTTCAGGGCTTTGTCATTTGTTTCATTCTGATGCTCAGGAGCCCAAAAAGAAAGGAAAATCTCCCTAAGGGATGGCTGGGATGCTCACTTGGGAATGGCAGAAGCAGCATTCAAGCCATTGGCACTGATTTCTATAAAACAAGTATTTTAACTCGCTTTTCTGACAGTTTTTTACCACGACTCAGCTACTAAAATGGTTAAACTTGACACTTCCCCCTCTGCTCTCCATTTGGCCCTTAAGCATCTGGTGAGTTGAGTGCACCTACCCTAGGTACAGGAGGTTCAGACTCAAGCTCCTCTTCCAAACGGAATCTTCTCCTGGCTTTCTGATTGAGCATCGCTCCACATTTCTGAAGCAAGCACTTATGAACAGGGGGTTATGTGGTACACAGGGACCTCAGTCCTCCTTCCTCCCTTGCCCCCAACTCCAACCCTAGGGTGTATTGGTTTGGGGATGTATCAGCATTTTTTGACAATAGTTTTGGTTGAAAAAAAATCCCAACTATTTCTTACCACCCGCACTCTTCAAGAGCAAAAGATTGAATCTTGAAGAAGTATGAGATAGTCATCCCCCAGCAATAAAATGGGAAATTCTGCATATAAAATACATTAGTTGTCATGGATTTCACTCAAAGACCGAAAAGGCAAAGCATTGTTCTGGGACTTTTTCCCCAGTTAATGCTAGGGATGACTATCAGTGATTTCATATCTGACCTTCCTTTCACTTTTATCGTCAGGAAGTGTTCTAGGAAGAAAAAAGTCATTTTCGTAAGATAACAGGTAATTTTTGAACCAACTTAAATAAATTTATTTTCAAAGAAACCAAGAAATGCTGTCTCACATCTTGGCATCTGTTATGACAGTGCAAACATTGACGTGCATTTTACAACCAAAATTTATCTTTTGCATCTGTTGTCAACAACATAAAAAAAAGGAAAGAAAAATCACAATATGATCAATATTCATTCTGTATGCAGAGTGAAACCTCCCCAGTTCTAAATCATAGTTAAATTTTTTAAAATCTCTTTTCAAGAAACACTCCACTGCTTAGGAACCAAGAGTCCACCTCGGGCATTGGCCGGGCTGATGCCTGGAAGGCAGCACAAGAGGGAGAGCACTGCAGAATCCAGAACAACCCACTTCTGGTGCTTCAGCTGGAGCTTCCTGAGAGCCCAGTCCTGAAAAAAAGCAGCTGCCTGGCAGAGTCAAGAGCCTGCTCCTCCACCAGTGTCAGGGTGCCCGGAGCAGTTTGTGAGACATCTGAAAATAGCCCAGGCAACGACTGTGATTTGCACCAAAAATAATACCACACGCATCCTCACACATGCAAAGAACCAATCCAACTGAGAAGGGGGAATTCAAAGAAAGGAGCATGCAGAACGCGGCTGCAAAGAAAAACCATTTTGGTAACACGTCACAAAATGTATCGGGGGTTTTCTTCAGAAAGCTGAGTTCCTTTGATTGAAACAGTAGTTTTCAACTTTTTAAAATCAACTATTTTTCAATTCCTTCCCCTACCACACTTTCTGTTTACTGGAATTATCTTTAGATGAGGCACATCATTTTCTCCCAGGTTGTCTTCTCCTTTCCAACAGATTTGCATGGGGCTAGGCTGCAGCAATGAGCAGGAGCTATACAAGACTTCTATTCGGATATGTATTTTGACAGAGATTTATTTTGCATTCCTTTAATTTAGAGTTTGTATTTGTGTTGACTATAAGCCGTATGAGGAAAGCAATTGCTTTACCGAACAGACTCCACACAGTACACACAAACCAACTCCTCTTCCCAAATAGGAGAGACTTTCCAATGCAACAGCTCAGTGCAGAGCAGCATGCTGAGCTGAAAAGCAAATACAGCTATCTGATTAATTGATTCCAACCTCAAAAATATTATACTTTAGGGGCTCTAATGGAACTTCCTGAGGGTAAATTGCATGGTTCACCTCATTCATTTATATCTCTGGCTGACAGATGTACGTTATGAAATGTCACTGAATATGTGGCAATAAATGAGGTATAGCATTAGCATCTTGGTTCTGTTTTCCTGAAGGAACGCTTTTGTTAAATGAATCCCACACTAGTAAAAATATTATTCTCTACCATGTATACTCCTTTCCATTTTAATCAGTCTCCCAGAAATACATACTGGCCTTCCAAAAATACAGAGCCCTAGTAAATTAATAAAACAAGCCACTCTTTTGTTGTGCATGTTTCCATTGTGAAGCTATATTGTTGGAGAATATTAGGCTGCGACAAGCAGTTAATAGCATAGTAGTTGTACTAATGTTATGGTTATTAGCTTTACTACTATGCAGTGAAACACAGTTAATTAAAATACAGGGAAGAAATTGCTCCCTTCCCCCACTCTCACATAAATGAGACAATAAATTTGTTGTTGTAGTCAGCATATAGGGTCCCTTGACCCTTCTGCATGTATTTAGACATTATTTCACCTCTTTTTTTTTATTATTTTTTAATTTCATTGCCATTTGAGGCTGATAAAACTGCATATAGAGGTCTGGGGAATAACACCAAATAACCTTGACATGTGCAGTTTAATGAAATGATATACTGTGGTGCATTGCAATAAAATTCCTAACAAAACATGCCACACTCCTGTAAGGTGTGCAAATCCCAATAAACCATTAATCCTTGCCATGAGCAGGCCATGACAGCAAAGGCAACTTTGCAGAGGGATGGGGTGAGGGGAAAGAGAGGAGCAGAGGGAGGGAGGCTGGGAGAAGAACAGAGCTGCTGGCCAGCACCATAGTCAGAGGAAATGAACCATCACTTTGGGATTAAACCTCCTTGGAACTATCCTGTCCTCCCACTGTTAAGACATAATTGTTACAAAGGACAGCACTGGAAAAACACGGAATTTATCTCTCACTAGTCACCAACAGCTATTGCAGGCTTATGAGTCCACGTGAGGCTAAAAGATATCTCGTCATGTACCGTTACCTCTCAGCCAGCTTCTGCAGAATAGCCAACATCTGGAGCTGCTTCCCAGCCACCGGCACGCTCCCATGTAACAAACCCTTCCCAGCAAGCTCCAGCCACTTCTCTACACTTTTCACAAGGGGAGCAAAAGAGGGAGGCCAATAGAGTTTGGAAAATCAACCATTACAGGGTTTTGCTAAGGCTGCAAACAGAGGTTGAAAGTAAGTCGCAGAATTTGTGCCTGCTACTACATCTGTGCAGTTACGGATTGACTCCCAGGCACGGACTGCGGCCGTGCTGGAAAGGGACTGCACAGACCTCTCTGCCTTTGCACACAAGCGCACAGGTCAGCTTTCCTTCAGTCTTAACACTTTTCTGAGTTTATGCTTTCAAAAAGCTAGAAAAGCATGTGCTAGATGCAAAGAGCACCATCTAGCAATAAGAGCAGGAATACAAGGCATTGCTTTTGTAACATCACCTCTTGTTGCACACTGTGAATGCTGCTGGGAGCTGCCGGGCTCTGGAATTGGGCTCAAGCTGGCTGCAAGGGGAGAGCAGCATCCTTGGCACACGCAAGGATACCTGGACTCCAGGGACATGGATGCTGGGAGTACAGCTCGTCCCTGCTCTAGTGTCATTTACTTTGCTTTGTCAAAGTCATGAGTCATGCCCCATAAAAAAATCATCGGGTTTTTTTGTTTTATTTTGTCATGGGGTTTGGTGGTGTGGGTTTTTTTTGGTGGTGGGTCTTTGGGTTTTTTTGTTATTTTTAAAAAGCAGTTGAGATGAGGGGAAGCAAGTTGCAAATCCTGTGATGTTGCCTTCCTGTTAAGGCTTCGTATTTCTTGTCATTATTCTGTTAACTGTGATGTGACTCCTGGCTACAATGTCTGGACATTAGGATGTTTGCTAGCACAAATGTCTATTAAAACAGGAGTAGAGACACGTTCGAGATCAGTAAATAGGATTTCTACCCTGGAAAACCTTTAGAAAGTGTATATGTTTACATGTAGACAATTAAACATGTTGATGTAAAAAGCAGAGACATAAGTGAGCAGTATAAGTACAATGATATTGGGTAAACTTCTTGTTTTACATTTTTCTACTGTTCAAGAATGCTTGCCTCTTCTGCTTCTATCTTGCACACAATTGAGAAAAAAACCCACCAAACAAAACAGAGAGAACAGGCACAAATAAAACAAATGCAAGTGCTTTACTAGTCTCTGCCTAAATACCATCACACCCATAGCTGGGCTGATGATTCATTTGGGTAAAACAAGGGAGCTACCCCATGCTGCCTTGAGATCATCATGTGCATGATGACCTGGCTAATAAACCAGGGTCACAATTACACAGCACCCAGTGCCATAAACCAACTCTGCAGAGGTGTTACACCAGCCGATGTGCTCTGAGGCTGCTCAGAATCTCCTGCTCAGACCGGGCACGGACCCAGTTTTGCCCTGTTCCAAACCCTCCGTACACCGTCAATCAAAGGTGGATCCATCAGTCACAGGCTATGAATATGATGGCAAGTTGGACAATTCTGATCCTACCCAGCAGGGAGCAGCCAGAAGAATAGATATGTGCCAGTTACGTTGTCTAAATCATGGGGTCACTCTAACAGCAGAGGAGTTCACTTCAGAAATGTTAATCACATCACACTTGTACTTAATGTATGATGTCTAGACAGTGTTGACTGTGTGTACAGACCAGCCTTTCAGGGTAAGACATTAGCTATCTCAGAGACCTGAAGCTATGTTGCTACAATCAGTCTTTTTTGTTTTGGTTTTTTTTGGTCACTTGCTTTTGCACTTAAAATTTCCCTGTGTGGCCTTGCAAGCGATGCAGCTCTATACACCTCCCTAACACAACAGGTGGAAGAAAAGGAGAAAAGAAGGAATTTTTAATGAACTGTGAGCAAACAAACAGCCCAGCCAAAACACCATTCATTTCCCCTCCAGTGGCCCACCCTGCTCTCAGGGCACAACAGCTGTCTTAACCCCTGAGATGTGTCAGCTTCCCTTAGCTTGGCTCAGAAACCAGCTGCTCGGGCTCTCAGAAGGCAAGTCAAGCCCTGCAGCAGCCAGTGCCCAGCATGGCACGGGAACACCCTCGCACGGGGCAGTTATTTGGCCACCACCAGCGTCACCCAGCTCTCTGTCATTGTTGAGCAGCACAACAGACACATCATTTCCTGGCTTCTCTTTTCACAAGTGACATTTCTATAAAAAACAATCCTAGGCCAATCTTTTAAAAGTCCCGAAATGCTTTGCAGTCGCCTTCATTTTAAAGCTAGTACCTGCACCATTGTATTCCTCATTTCTCTTTTCATCCTAATGATCAAGAGGCACACTGCTGCCAGGATTTGCAGCACGCGCTCTGTCAGTATTGGTGATTCCATAGCTGCCCAGATAAGGTCAGGAGCAGAATAACTTCCAGCCAGTTCAACATAAACATCTTTGGAGAGAAGGCAAAGGAGAGGGGGGGGAAGAAAAAAAGAAAAAGTGAGACCAAATACATGTCAGAGAATGAAAGGAGAAAATAAAAGGAGCTTGAGAATGTCAGTTGACAGTCTGCAATGCTCAGCAATAACGCTAGCAATGCTCTCCATCCACACCAGATAGAATAGCATAACCTGGAAACCAGCAACATGTGCAGAGCTTTCTTTAAAATGAAATGTGATGAAGCTGCAGAGAGTTTCTGAGATAACTGAGGAGTGAACGCTTAGCAGACACCTATTTGTTGTGTGCTCTTACGATATCACATTGGTTATGCAAAGGTAACTTACAGGAGCACAGAAAAATGAATAAAGCCAAACCAAAATTGTTGCAAAAGCAAAACAACAGGCCTTAAACCAGTTCAAGAGCTTTTTCTGCAATAGTGAAACAGACCATGAACTCCAGCACTCCAAAGAAAAGAAAGAGAGCTTTGCTCAAGCATTCATGAATGAGTTAGCCTGGGTCTAAGCTAGAGAAGATCACACAATCTGAAATACCCCTGATCAGACACAGCCATTTCTACCCGTGATGGGTTTACCCTTGGCTGGGACCAA
>NW_010140051.1:23000-27149 GCF_000699245.1 Pterocles gutturalis | reverse complement strand
CTCCCCGCCCCCTCAGGCATCTCAGTGCTCCCCCAGCCTCCCTATGAGGAGAACCCCCCTCCCCACCCTTTCACTCGACCTCCATGGCGTGAAGTATTTGCTCTCCCCACACGGAAACTGAGCCTGCTTCCAGCCCTGCGTGAACCCTGTCCTTTCTTTATTCCTACCCCCCACGCCATGGTGTATGAGGTAGGTGTTGGTTCCCATATGGCTGCTGATTGCACGCCACCCCACACCTCCCGCTCGCATTTGGTGAGGCAGAGCTGGCTCTCCCGTGGCACACTGGGGGAGTGTGTGTGTGTGTGGAGGTGGGGTGGGGAGGCAGGATTCTTGCTCGCACCTGTCTTCTTCCCCCTCTGGGGAATGTACATTTCTGTGCCACCCTTCCCTGACCGCTGAGGTCTGAGGTGGCAGCCAGCCCACCTTTGAATTGGTTTTGTGAGGAATGTGTATGTGTGCCAGGGTGGATACCTGCTCCTTCTGTCCCACCGCATGTAGGTGGACCCACCTAGCATGGAGGGGATGCAAGTCTGTATGTAATCACATTAAGACACTCAGGTGCCTCTGAACATGTCACCTATTTGCACGCCACAGGTAGAGATGTGTCCATAGAAACAATTTTTGCTCTGCAGGTACGCCAGGGAGCATGCTACCTTTCACAAATGCCATTTGTCTGACACCAAGGTTGACATTCACCCTTGTATCCTTACAGTCATCTAGCCATAGTTCCAGCTCTGTATGCAATGCTATCTTCCAAGGCAAATGTGGAGAGAAATCCCTGTCTTCACAGGCACTGTACATATTCTACAGCGGGGGACACCATCATTACATAAATCTGCAGAGGGCACAGGCCTGACACCCCTGCAGGCAGAAGTGGTGAGGGAAGGTGTATCCAGTCTTAATTTTCCTTGCCCTCACACCGTTCAGCATGAAAAAAGGCACACTTGTTTGGCACCTAAGGGGGTGGTCCCTCACAAAGGTTCATGTGTGTTTTCCTGCCCCTATTTGAGCTGGAGGTTGGAACCCAATCCATTCATTACATAGTGTAACTAGATAGAGCAGTACAACCCCACACTAGAATAATATATTCGCATATTCCTAAGATCTTTAGTGTACCGCCTGTGCATGCCCTTTTGTGTCCCTGTTTGCCTGCTGAAGATAGTTGTGTTGTAACAGCAAAGGAGTAGACAAGCAGTCACTTGTTCTTGTCCCACAAAACAGCAGGTGCTATACCTGCATGCAAACATGTGATAACATGAACTTAAATTCTCAACTGCTCCTGCACATGAGGGTATTTATGCCTTCCTATATGTAGAGACATATGTGCTGGCTGCATACTTGTATCTGTCCCGGCTGCAAAGAACAGAATAATGTCTCAGAGGTGTGGTAGACATCATATGTAATTGTTACATAGCTCTGTCACTTGTTCGATGTTGCTGAATAGATTTCACAGCGGTCCGTATGAACACCTATGTCATCATATCAACAAAAGAGAAATACGAAGGAAACTTCATAAATGAAACTACCATGAATTGGTAGCATGAATTCCCATGCTAACCATTAACTGACTCTGTAACAGATGTGGTAGTGAAAGGGTTAAGACATGATAGTGGAATTGTATGCAGTTAGAAGAATGAATTTCAGCTTGTTTCCCCGAGCAATATGTGTTATCACTTTTCTGTTTTAAAGTTGCAGTCTAATGAAGACATGCTGTGATGTGAGATAAGTAGTCTGGAAATCCAGAAAGTTAGGTTATTTGGTTTGACATAGTATTGATCCAAACTGTTGGAAAAAAAAAATATGTACTGGGAACAAATTATTTTATTGTCAGTGATTACATGTTAATATTTGTATATTCTGTAAGTGTGTTCTGTACAAGCATGAGCTGTGTGTTGTATGTATAGGTAGTACATGCTTGTTACATGCTTACTTCTTCTAGTAAGTTTTCTATTTGGACGAGAGCTCAGGAAAAAAGTAGTCTTTGCCTTCAAGCATTAATGTGCTTTTGTCAGAGTTTGCATAGAAGACATTCAATATGAAATGAGATGTAGAATAGAATTTTCATTCTATTTTTGTTTAGTATAAACAGCAGAGCAGCACATGTCTCAGTCTTGTAACAACGGCAGCCCTTTTTTTCATTGTCCCCTTTTAGGAGAACCATGTGTTGATCTATTATAGGTACTTTATATTTTTGTTTGGAACAGTATGTTGTAACTGTTTCATGGGAATTGTTTGCCTTGTGATATTTGGACCATCCCGAAAAAAAATCTGTAGTTGATATATTTCTGAAAAATCTGTGTTCCTTTTCACTTGTTACATTACATAAGTAGAATATATAAACAGAAGAGACTCTTGGCTTAAGCCCAGATTTCTGAAGCTCTTGGGGCAAACTCTTGATGGGAATTTTCTCTCTCGCTTCCTCTCCATAAATGTGCATAGTATAAAAACAGTACTTTCTTGTACTACTTGTAATATGTCCTTGCAAGGAGTGACTTTTTTTTTTTTTTTTTTATTTGATGTGCTGATATGTCTCTGAAGCCCTGAAACTTTGGTGTTTGAGGTGGGAGCAGCCTTTCACTGTTAAAGGTTTTTTTTCTAAAGAGGGCCAGTCTCACTTGAAAAATACAGACAGTCCTTGACTTAAAGAAGACTAGTCTGAGGGATTGAGTTTAGAGATCTGAAGAGGAGGGGCTTTCCAGAAAACTGAAACTGTGGCAGTGTTTTAGCATTTAGCAACTGACAGTATTTTTGGATTCAGAAAATGATGGTCTACAGCTACTCTCAAATAAATTGTTATCAAGCTTGTGTTCTAGAAAAGTTCTGAGTGCTTTAGGTAGGTTTGAAGAAGACAGAACTATTAAACTTTAAATTCTCCGTTCATGCATTTTTTTTTTCCTGAAGTTAGAATTTGGATTTTATATAGGAATTGATACACTTATGAAAGGGGCATAGGTTGGTTGCCTTTAATAGTTGTGACTAAATTGTCTGACTTTTCTACTTCTTATTGCAACTACATTCTGTAGTAGGCTTAACTATACTTGTCACTTTCTATTTGTGCAGCTTCTTGCTATGCTTTTTCTTCAGTGACTTTTCTTTGCATTGAATACATCTTTCTTATAGAGACATGACAGGACTTTTCTTCCTCAGTCTTTGAAAGTTTTGCTCAAGAGCTGAGTGACCCAGTCAGTCAACTTTCAGGCAGTATCTTTGCACACAGAAGGGAGTTTGCATGGTGTACAATACCGTTAGAGGAAAATAAAACCTCTGCGTAAAGTATCTTGAGTTTAGTCAGATGTTTTAAACCACATCAGTGTGGATGCATTGCAAAAACCATTTCAAAAATAATAAATGCTATTCTTATCACTTTTATTACAGGCTGGGTTATGCAGAAGACAGTGGCACAGTAATCACATAGTTCTTAAGTAATAGTATGCAATTATATTCCTCAAAACCACTAGGAATGCTGGAAGCATGTTAGTTTATAAAAGAGGAAGAAAAAGCCCCAAAGCTGTTACTTAAATATGTAACCATGGCTGCCTGTATCACTTCAGCCTCTTTCTGTAGGCTTTGTCTGTAGTTCTGAAGACAGATCCTCTGAATCTTTTTGTGCTGAATACCTGTTTCATCCATTTCTATTGTCTGAGCTAGGCATATGAAGACGGATTACTTGCTGCTGCTGCTTTTGATGATGTGGGAGAGAAGCAAAGGGATTTTTTAAATCAAGTGTTAGATTGAAAAGAAATACAAATTGAAGTAGTTGAATGCTAGTTTGGACAGTATGAAATTCTGGAAAGAATATGTGTTTATTTTTTGCACTTTAGAATGCTCACTAGATAAAAGAACTCCTACCTGCTGGTTTTTAAGATGTTTATAAATGGACTGTGCTCTCCAGACAATGCTGTGCTGAAAACATCTTGCCTGCCTGGCAGCATCTTGGAAACCATTCCTTGGACTGTATAACTACAGATTTTTTTCCGGGATGGTCCAGAAATCACAGTAGCACCTGAACAGCTACCTGAGAACCTGTAGACTTTTAATTTTAGTTTTTGGGGCACTTCAGCTTTAATTTTGACATTTAATTTTGACATGTGGGATCATGTAGATGAAAAAAAAATTAACAAGTTTCCAGGTTGTCTGCTATCACTGTTA
>NW_010140051.1:0-22969 GCF_000699245.1 Pterocles gutturalis | reverse complement strand
TGCCTTTGTACCCAACAGTTGGAAGTTCTTTCTGTTTGTCTTTCTGAAAAATTTATTTCTTGTTTTGGGGATTGATACTGGTTCAGGTGAAATATGTTCCTTCAGTCCTCTTTCCTAAAAAAAAAATAAAATATATATATATCCTTATTTCCCACTTTAAAAAAAATAAACAACTGTATTTGCTGTCATTCATTCTCACTGATTTTCTCCACCTCCTTTATTAATATAATTCTTCCTTCACTTCTGGGAATTCTTCTAATAATAGCAGTAGATGTGCAGTTGGTTCCACTTATTATAAATGCAGTTGTACTGGGAAGGATGTCACAGATACAGATCAGTTTGTTTGTGCTACTGCACACTTTCATGAACCAAAAATGACTGCCAAATGGACTCTTCTATAGAATTTGGTTATTATTTGGTCACTAGGGAAGAAATATGCCTTGCTCCTTTTAAGAATTGTCTCTCATAATTACTCCTTTGAATAGGTTATAATTTGTCATCTTAAATTAATATTTTGATTACATTTCAGTCTTTTTGGACAGGGCTTCTTGGGAACCTTTCATTTTGCTCATTTTATCCAAACTCATATCAATAAAAATAACATCTTTAATTATAAATCTGAAAAAAAGAACAAAACTTTCTTCTTTATGTTCAATAGTCAGTGGCTTCCTACAGCCTTCCTGTGTTTATTTGAAGATTTCTAACCATACTTATTGTGACTCTTACACAAATAATATCGCAAGTGTATTAGGAGAGTGGGAGAGAAGGAAGTATGCTTGTTTATTCTCACAAATGAATATTGCTCTGCAGCCAAAACATAGGATGTAACTCTATTTTGAGATTACTGTATAATGTGTCTTTATATCGTGGCTAAAAAATTAAGATAAATCAATTTTTTATTCATTATTATGGATCCAACAGTATAAATGCAATTTCAGACTGTAACTTTATAATGCAGTCTGTCTGGACATCTCTCTATTAACATATTCTAATTTCTTTTTTTTCCTTATAAGCAATGCTTTTGAAAGAGCTTTATCAAACTAAATGGATTTTTTTTAGAAGCATAGATGTGCTTAGCAACTTACAACTACAGAATACTTTTTAAAGCCTTTTGGTCCTTTTTAAAAAATATTTATTCCCCAAGTCTGAGTATGTCGTTGCTTGTTGGTCATACAAACATCAAGCCTATTGACTCCTGTTGAAAAGAGTCTATTAATTATTTTGCTATATAGAGTCTAGTCAAATGTGCTTTTGAAACTTAGCTCTTTTGTCTCGAGATTTATGCCCCCATAGCTGAAATGCAGTCAGTGACTTTGCAGGTGTTGTTAGGCTCTTCTCAGCACAAAATAAAGTGAATTAGCTCAGAGTGCCTTTTGTTGCATGAAACAAATTAGGAGTACTCAATTGCCTGGTTGCTGTTTCTGAATGTGGCCTTAAACAGATTAATGGCTTTCTACCACTGACTCTGTGTGTGTGTGTGTCCATCTCCTTGCCCAGTGTGGGTTTCTTTGTTTCTTTTTTGGCTAGCTTGCTTAGTTTTGAAGCTTCTCTACAAACAAGTGCAAGGGCTAAGAGGTAGGAGAGAGGACAGCCTAGAAATTGCATGATAGGAGGGGGGGTGAAACCTCTAAATTTCATCAGGAGTAAGTAAGCTCAGCTGTTTATTGAGCCTTTACGATGGGGCTTTGAGCAACCTGGTCTAGTGGAGGGTGTCCCTGCTCATGGCAGGGGGGTTGGAACTTGATGATCTTTAAGGTCCTTTCCAACCCAAACCATTCTATGATTCTGTGAAGTGAACTTCCAATTTAGAGTGGCTGTTTTTTAAACAGCTCTACCTGGAATTGACAAAGTCATGTTTGGCCATGCTGTCCATGTAAATGGATGAAAACTGTTTTTGTAGAAATGTTGTCCCTCTGTGTGACCTTGGCCAATCTGCCTTGGAAAAGACTGACTCAGAGCTCCAAAGGTGCTGTTATGGTAGTAGAGGTGCTACAGATTCCTTTTCAGATGCTTATAGCTCAAAAACATTGTTTTTGAAGATCCACTTGCATGTGATCACAGGCCTTGTCAGAGGTAGAAGCCAAAAATCTCGACATGGTTCATGAGCCTCCTTTTCTTCCTTCTCCTAGTCTGTTCCTTGGCACTGAAGACACCTGGATTTAGACATCTGTAAAACAGGAGAGACAGTGTGAATCTTAATAGAGTTACTATACATAAAGTTTTGAATACACTTAATGCTTTTGTGAGGAGAAGAGCCCAGGGTAGAATTGTCTGTGACAAAGGAGAGTGAATATTTGCCCAGTAGAACTGTGACTTGGAAGAGGAAGGGGACAAATGCCAATGTAATATAGGTTTGAACAAGAAAATGGATAGATAGAAAGAAGATACTATTTAAAGGCAGAAGTGTCATACAAAGTGAGTGACAATTTGTGAAGTACTCAGTGAAAATATGTTGAAGTGGTGGAAGTGAAAGAAGGGAAAGGATTATAAGCAGGGAAGTGAGCTGTATATCCTTATTTGAGTGTAATGGCTTGGGATACTTTTCTGATATCTGTAAAATGGAGCAAAAATTGTTTTCTTGAGCAGTTACCTTAATTATGGTTGATATTTTGTGAACAGAGAATTAGATAAATATGGAGAATATTAGTTGACTCACATACATGACATTTACAGGCTTTATGCTACAAATAATAGTTTAAAATTAATATTTTAAATGACTAACTGTTGTATTTAAGTTTGGAAAGCTTAGCATCCGTCTGCCCGCAGAAGGAAAAGCCAGTGACATTTTTGCTGCTTACAGAGTTGCAAGAGCAATCAAGACAGAGGAACTGATGTTTTGCGTATCAGAATGACCATTCTAGGAAGGATGAGTAACTTCTCCGGGCCACAGGCTGTTCATTCTGCCTGCTGTGTTCTTGCTGGCTCTGTTAGTAAGCTCCTGCTAGATTTGGGAACATTCCCAAGCTGGTTAGATTCCTAATTCACAATTAAAATCAACAGAATTTAAATAATTTAAATTGCACTTCTGACACCAGAGGGTTATCCTTAATGTGTTCTATTGAGACCAGAATTATGAAAATAGCATACGTGTAAAACTGAAAGAGCAAGAAATGTTATTACTGCATTGAGTGTGCAGACCATTGTCAAAAGTGGTAATGGGTGTTGTGTCTTCTGACTTCTGACTGCTTTCTGCTGACCATATTTGCAAGATAATACACACATCAAAGTAGTTCTTTGGAAAGGTCCTGAGGACTTACGCTTCTGGAGGAATAATTTATGCTAAATTTGTGGGTAGATGTGTCCTTGTGGGAGGAGTTCAGTTCTAAAATTCTAACGCTTCTCCCCAGCCTCTTTCCCCTAAGGGTGTCTTGCTGGCCAGCTTGCCTTTTTATCCCTTCCTTTCCTTGTATGGTGCAGAACACCATAATATCTGTACACTTCCGAACTATTTAAAAATAGAAATAACAATAACAGTGTTTCATCCTTCTCTCCCAGTCTGTAGGAGAAATACTTTTAAAGAAAAAAAGAAAGTAAAACTTGTGAGTGAAATGATTATCTTGGCAGAGCCAAATGAGGGTTATTTTGCATTTGATTTGGAGCCTGAGGCTTGCACTTACTTTTGAAGCTGCGTGAAATGTTTCATGTTCACCTGAGCTTGTGGGAATTCCTTTAGTTAAACGCTGGCTGATAATTTCATGATGCCAACGTGAGGAAGCTCTTCCAGGTATGGTTAGAGAAATTACTGGAAGTAGCTGGAGGTTTTGAATATCAGAATAGAGTTTTTGAATTGATCTTTATGAGAAGCAGAACACGAGCAAAACAGCTGAGCACCACGTTAACAGTGACCCTTGCTGCTGAATGGATAAAGTTGTTATGTTGGTTTTCTGTAGCCAAGTGATTTTATTCTTTGGTGTGAGCTGCACTAATTGTAGTATTGAGTCTGGAGGATGCAAACTGGTACAAGTAGTTTTCTTTTTCTTGGTTTGGAAATAGTCTTTGTAGAATGGAGGGAATTATTTGTACTGAACAAGTAGGAAAATAGATCAGAAGATACTTGTCTGTTACCTTTTCTGTTTTTCAGCAGATAAATTTATTGAAATACACCAACTGCTTGCATATATAAATTGCGAATGTTGTAAAGATTATACATGTTTTGTGTCTCCCTACGATTGTTTCTGCACTTTTCTTGATAATCCTTCCTTTTTGAAGTGGATGTTGCCAATATCAAGGTAGACTTTAAACTCCTCCTTCCAAAACTACAATGCTGTAAAATGAAAGATTGCTAACAGATCTATTTTCTAGTTTTTGGATTTAAAACACCTAACTAATTTATATAGTTATACTAAAGCAGTCTTATAAACACTCCTTTCTGGTAGAAGGAGACACCGCTGGGACAACTGGCATTAATATGTGGGTGAAGGATTTAAGATAAATTTTTGAATTAAAGAAACAAAATTCAGCAAAAAACACCTTGGAAGTATATTTAAACATGACTTGTGCCTTGATTTCTCTATACTGTAGATTATAATATGAAGTAGTGTGTTTCAAAATTGGCAAAGTAACTACAAATGACAATTTCACTTTGATTTATCGTGTGTATACAGACATGTCAGGTTTTTTTAACATCTAAAGTCTGCATCTTTGGTTACAGTATTTGTAGTGGCATCACACCTTTGTGGTACTACATTAGACAGGCAAGAAGTAAAAATTTAAAAAAATAAAAAAGCCTCCATATTTAAATATGAAAAGCATGAATGACAAGCTGGATCTGTTGTTTGGTGAGCAGAAACAGGTTCATAAAATGTGCGTGCAAAGGTAAATTGGTGACCTCTGAAACTGATGGAGAAGTTTTGGAAAATGGGCAAGAAATGGGGTTGGAAAAGAAAATCAAATCAGAGATTAATCCAAGGAAAGAAGTGGACCACAATACATCCTTGGATGAGACTTATGGGAAGTAAGGCAAGATAGTAAAAATACCAATACAACAGTTCATGTATAGTAAGAACCTTGTGTCAGAATTTAAAGATAGTGAAATTGCTATCATGGTAAGCGAAGTTATTATTAAAATAATTACTCTTTTTAACTGTTTGAACTTTTAACTATTGATAAATTTAGTAACAGGAGAAATAGGGGGTAAAACTGTTGAATGCTTGACAGGTCGTACTGTTGCCATATTACTGTATTTTGGGAACAGTGAAGCCTAGCTGAATTTATTCAATTCAGTCTTTTTAAGGCATGGCAAGTGTAGTGACAACAAAACTGTCTGTTTATTCGGTAGGGAAGGAGGAAGAACGTAGAGTCATTCATATGTTATATAATTAAAAAAATACAGACAGTGATGAAGATTTCTAGTTAAAGATGAAAGGAGCCTTCTCGGAAGTCAGGGGGTGAAGATACTTGCCCTGGTTATTAAGCAGCAGCTGTGGTTGGTTAAGGGGAGAAACTTAAACACGGGTTTCCCATGCTGGTTGTATGTTGTGTTGCTAGGGTTGATTTTTTAATTTTTTTGTTTTGAGTTCGTCCCAGTTCAAGATAGTCTTTTTGCCTTCCACTATGTACAGTGTTGTTTACCTACTCGGTGAGTTTTGCCTGCGATCCCTGTTCCAAGAATTGAATTTCAGTCTGGCTGAATGCCTACTCTTTGTCTGCGTTTCCTTTCCCAGCCAGTTCAGATTGTTTTGTGTTAGTGACTTGTTTTTTTCTCACTTGCACATGTCCTGTCACTTGCAAGTTTTACCAGAGGTGCTATTTTTCCCTGCTTAGGAGTGTTTTTGAAGAAAGATGTATGACCAAGAATTTGTTTGTGAGGTCTGTCTGAAATGTTTTATGTTTCCATACTTTGTCTTGTTTAGGACCTATCAGTATAAGTACCTAGTTTGTATACAATATCAACATCCTTGGTCATTCCATGTAGTTCTTGATTTTTATTTTTTTTTTTTGGTCTCTCCTGAGCAGATGACGTAGTTTCTTAGTCAAAATATGCAGAAACTAATAGAGTGCTTTACCAAATTATAGCTGCGTTATAATGGATGTTTCCATTCATCATCTGAACTTTCAAATTTGATGGAAAACTGTCATGTGAATTTGACAATGCAGTTTCATCCATTATTTTTATGAGGTCTTTTGTGGGGGTGAAAGAGGCTGCTGAGTCTGAAATTGCTTGTTTTTCTTTAAAAACTTGGCATATTTCTTCCCTGTCTTTGGAACTGCCCTCTTTTTTTTCCCATGTGCTTATTTAAATTCAACATGAAGTGAAGCTGATCTATGGCAAGCTCTTCAAAGAAAATCTTTGATGCAAATGGTATGGAGCTTATAATTTGAATGAAAGATGAGCTAATGTGAGATATCCAATAACTTAAATTTGCTAAAATTTTTTGTAAGGGAATTTAGAGGTAAGACAGCTGCTCTCATGGAATATTCTTTTGTATTGTGGTATTGCAGCTATAACTGCCACGTTAAAGTGTGCTGTGTGTGACTTTGACTTTCAGACAGCCAATCAGGAACTTCTGAGGGTGGAGAAAGTAGTCTTTTGAATTTTTTTTTGTATTTTGATTAATTTAAAAGCCTTTTATATAATTACATTGAGTGTTAATATAATGACTTTAAGAGCGGATTTCTAGTTTTAGTTGGTCCTAGCATAGACCTTGTTCTATGTTTGTGTTAAAAATTACCTTGCAAACCTTGATCTTCTCAGTGGATTATTTCATTTTTGTATAATGAAGCAGGTTATCCCTGGTTTCACAGATTGGAAAAACTGATTAACAGAAATTTTGAATGGCTTAATCCAGATCTCAGAACAGATCAAGGACAACTGTGAAAAGAATCCTGCTTGCTTTGGTTGTCTGGCTTTTATTTTTACATCTTAATCAAGGCAGTGTAAGATATCTGGAAGAATAGAGGTTGAGGCATTTGAATTGAAGCTTTGTTCTGGCAGATGTTGGGATAATAGGAAAGAAGTAAACCTTGAAGTTTTCATTATGGTGTTAAGTCCTGGGAGTGATTTTAAATGTATTAAAATAATGCAGAAACGAAGAGCTCACTTTATAGCAGCATCTGGCACAGAAGCATAGTAGTACACTTCTGAAATATTCAGTCTCTAAAAGAACATCACTATAGATTTGCAATCAGTTAAGAATCGGGTAATATGAAACAGTATTAACTTTACAAAAAAAAAAAAATCAGTATTTTGTCAGGAAGTGCTGTACTCTCTGTCAGTTTTCATGTCTTTGTACATTTGGCTTCCTAGAGAACTGAAAAGGTTATTTTTGGCCTAGTGCCCAAGGCTAAAAATGGCTTCTGGAATCTTATAGCTCAGTTTGGTGTTGAACAGTTCTGTGCGGTAGTAACATAACTGCAGTAATTGGTAGTCTCACTGAAGCATTTTAGTTATGCACTTAAATGTTAAGCTGTGGGAGATGTGGCCATGTGATGCTTCCAACATCCACTTTATCAGAAAAATTTAAGCCATGTTTATCTATGAAGCAATGGTAGCCTGAAAAAAATAGAGGCTTGTCTACAAATACTTGTTGAAGGGGAGGAAGAATTGAGTGTAAAGTTTAGCCTCTACAGGGGAAGGTTCTAAAGTGAAGAAATAAGTCATGGTATTGCTGTGGGAATAGTGAAGCATGAGCATTGCAGTTGAGACTATACATGTGGGGAGACTGAGTGAGTCTGTGAAGTTTCTGTGTGCTTCTATCCAGTATAGTAGGTTTTACCTTTAAAAGTGGAAAAAATAAATCCTTACAAACACTGCCCTCTTCTCCCCCCCCCAAGAAGCAAGTGCTCCAGTTACTATATGTGAATGTGTGCTTATAGTAAATGTAGGCTTCTGAATGATTTCTGAATAGTTTGGATGATTACATAACCAGGAGTTTGGAATAGTCAAGGGAATAATGAAAAGCTAACTATTTAATTCTGAAAAATCTTGCACCAGAAGAAGGTCTGAAAAGAAGAAGACGTGAAAAGGCTGGATATTGCTTCCTTCTACTTCCCTCCCAAACCTGTTAGCTTTTTTTTCCAATTTTTTTTTTTATTGGAACTCGTGGGAATAATGCGTGGTGCTGCAGGAAAGTAAAGCTTTTATGACTAGGATTTGTATAAAAATACAATTATATTCTATTTTTTTTTTTGGTCACTGAAGTCAGGATGGATGAATTCTGCATGAGAATCAGTATTGCTCTAGACATAGGTCATAAACATCCATAAAACTCTTATTCTAAAGTCTCCTGAGAAATCAGTACTGTTTTTTTTTGTGTTATAAATATGTAGTGTAAAGCTTAGTTAACACAGTGTCTAGAAGTGTGGCCAAAATAAAATGACTTCTGATGAACTTTGTGATCACACAAATTTGATGTGGCCAGACTAGTGAATGCAAAGACCGTTAATTCTTTATTGGTGCTAATGTTTGAGACCTGTCAACTTCCAAAATTACTGTTTCTAAAATGCAAATGCTTTTGTTCTAAACCATTTATGAAAAGAAAAAATTTCAGATCAGCTTCTGTAGGATACCTTTGCTCAGTCTGCAGAAAGGTTGAATTTTGTTTACCTGGACTAATGAAAAACCTTGCCAGTTGTCCTGAATTCAGATGTTCCTCTAAAACAGAACCTTTTGTTGCATGTTTTAATGGCTAAGTAGTCTAAGTTGTTTACATTTCTTTCTTACAACCTTTAGCCGAATATTTTTATGGAATATTTCCTATTTTAAAAAAATTATTGTTGTTATTGTACTTATTGAAGTTAAATCACCTTCTCAGTTAACAGTATTTGAATTATACTGTCTTTAAAAATTTTGTTTCCTTGTCTCTAAGAAAACCATTTTATTTTTCAATGTTCTCAGAATAGGAAAATAAAAATATTTACAGTTATAATGTATTCTTCTGCTTAAAGTTGATTCAGCTTGAAAAATAACAGGTATCTTGTGCTCAGTCTTAATGCATTTACATTATGTCATTGTGTGTAAATACATTAAATGCATTATATAAAAAAAGGATTTCACCTGCTCCGCTTTATGCATGATACAGTTCTACTTTTTTAATGTGTTTCTAAATCCTTCCTTGATGCATGAAATAGAAATAGCCTGAGGATAGGCCAATCAAGATGTGTGAAATTCAGGACATAGGGAGAAATACATTATTTTATTGGTAATTATTATGATTAGGTTATTAAATTAAGGTTATATGAACAGAACTGCTATAAATCTTTCGTGTGGAATAGTGTAATTAAATCCATGAGAAGCTGTGTTACAAAAAAAGAAAATGGTAGTGAGCAATAAGCTGTTAAGGTTTTTTGCTTTATTAACAGAAGCTGCTTTCTTTTAGAGAAATTTCTGTAATACTTCGAGAATATTTAGTCATTTCTGTCATTCTTTACCAGATGTATCTCACCTTATTTCATGTTGCTGTTTTTGTTCTGGGGCTAGTGGACTATGCTTGTTGAAGTATGGAATAATTGATATGTCTTAATACCAAAAGTGACTTTTATGTTGATAGAGTTTGACCTTCTGCCTAATACTGGTCATAAATTTCCCTGAGTCTTTGTATCTGGATCAGGAATTTATGGCTCATATGTACTCGATTTTAATGTCCTCCAGTGATAATAGTATGATTAATTATATATTTCCTTTGGAAATAAAATAAATTACACGCACTATTTTGTATTTTAGCTTCAACTTCTGATAATTCTTTCTTTTTTCTTTAACTACAAGGTCAGCTAATCACTTTATGAGACATTCATTCTTCTGTAGTTTCTAAATGAATTTCTACCTTTGTCTTTACTAAACTAAGAGCAGTGGTTAATGAGGGGTAATTCCAATTACTCTAGTTTCCAGTCCTACTGCAGTTGGCCATTGAGTTTCTTACTGAAAGGTACTGACTGTCTAACTAGGGTGACAAGAGTAAATGATGATGAGAGCAGATTTAAACTAACAGGACAGGCTCTGAATTCTGTTGTTGAGGAGCTGGCACATGATTCCACCTGTTGCCCCTGTTCTAGGGAAGGTAAATGCTAACAGAGGAGGGGAGGGCAGAGCTGGGGCTGCTAATGGCTTACATTGCTGTAGTGAATGTTGCAAGGACTTGCGAGTCAGTCCTAAACAGACGTACCTTTGGTGTTCTACTGTGAAATATTATTTTGGATCCCAAATCTTGTAATTTAATGAAACCTTATAGGTTTTTAGGTGCTTTAACCTTTTTACTGTTTTTCACTTAGTTGTTAACAACTGGAAACAGCAATTTGTGGAGTGCTTTGCAAATACTGTCGGTGGGGTTGTGTTCAGCTTATTTATCAATAGATGCTGTTAGTGCACCCAGCTTTCATGACAGTCATTTGCACCTTAGGAGTCGGTAGGAGTTTGATATCACTCCAAGCTTACACTATTATTTTCCAAGACTGTGATTGCATTTTTCCATGTTGTATTTTTAAGTTTTCATGTGATAAGATTAAACGTGAGCTTGATCGTGTCTAACCTACCCTGTGCTTTAGGCCCTCATATATCTATAACTTGGCCTTACTGTTACTTATAGCACCTTTGCATGAATCACTTGAGGATTTTATCAGCAATGGTTATCTGTTCTAGGGGGGAAAGTCTCAAAATTCTTGACTGATATTGGGTTGTGAAGAAATAAATCTAAAAATTTTCTCGTTGGAGATGCTTGATGGCTCCCTTGAGGATATTGTTTAGTTTCTCTGAGTAGATGTAGGATTAACACTCTACAGCCAAATCAAAACAACTGATGTTCTGGTATGAACAAATCAAAAAGACACTTCTAGTAGGCACTATATTCATATGACACTATAGAATATGATTTGTTTTGGTAGTGTACAACTTTTAGCTTCTGATGGTGCTTTTTTTAAAGGTATCAAGATTTTTTTTTTTTCCTCCTTGCAACAATTTTACAATTTACCTTTGTTGTTTTGCTATATGAATTAGAGACATAAAAATGAAGGTTATTTCTAATGCTGAAGAAGGTTTTAAATCAAATACAGGAAAAGTTGCTTTTTAATTAAGAATTCCTCCTTGAGTATCCATTCTAGAATGGATTGCTTGACAGTTCTGTTTATAGAAACAGGATGTTTTGGTTTTATGAAATGTGTATTTCTTGGGAACTCATTTTGAGAAAGTGTTTGTCTGCCTCCACCCTTGGTGGAATGCAGATGACATCAGATTTTTTTATGTACTGGTGCTACAGCCAGTACCAAAAGACCAGCTTTAGAAGTGACAGTGACATAGAAGGAATTGCATTCTGGACAGTTTTACTATTTAAGGTGAATTGGTGGTATTGATGTCCAGGTGATCATATCTAAGGCAATAAAAATAGAGTAGTAGGTGGTTTGGATTTTTGCTTATGCCATTTTAAATATTCTAAATTATTGCAGTGTGGTGGAGGTTCCACTTTAGATCATTTTGTGATCTTTCTGAGGCATACCCCTTCAATTATCTTTCTTGGATGGCAAGGCTGTGTTGTTCACTTCTTTTGGATCTCTTATCTGTGGTTTTTTCTCACTTGTGGTAATTTTGATTCAACTGGAATTTGATTTTAGTGGTAACTTTTCACTTTGGAAACTTTTGGTTAAGCTCTAATTACAACTTAAAGTAAATCAGCTTCTTTAAACAGAATCTTTGTTAATCAAAAGGCAAGTATCAGTTGAAAGATGCAGCTAATTTAATGAGCCTTATTCTAACTTTGTATTTGAATTTTATGGGATCACAGGATAACTCAGGATGGAAGGGACCCCTGAAAGTCATTTAGTCCAACCACCTGTGCAAAGCTGGGTCAAGTATGAACCTGTTCGATCTGTTCTTGCCAGCTGAAGCATATTTCATTTAGCTGAAGCATTCCCAAGTATCTTGAACTCCCAGGTACTCCTCCTGTTGTGAATTCCCAATATTTTCTTGGTGAAAGAATACCCAAGGTGGTTAAATTTTGTTTACAACCTTGCTTTGAATCTATGCAGAATATACCACTTGGACAGCTTTTGTCTGATGATGTATTTACCCATAAGCCTACTTGTATAGTTTTGCTTCAGTTGTGTATTGACATAAATTCTGACATACTCTCTGTACATATTACCAAATGTAGACTCTCATTGTTAGTCTGTCTAGGGAATACTGAAGAAAGGCTTAGGTTAAAACATTTTGGAAGTGCTTTTACAATACTTTAAAAGAGAATGTGATGGTCTTGGTTATCATTTGAAACCCTGTTCTGGGTACATTGGTATCTCTCCATTTTCTATGATTCTATGAAAGAAGTTTATGAGGAACTTGTAGCACTCAAGACTGAAATGCTTAGTAAAAATATTAGGAGACACTGATTTGTTTATGTTGGGATAGTGTTTTTTTTTCTTTAAGTTCTGATGGCAACTGTGGAATGCCTGTGTTTAAAATTACTGAACTTTTTAAGTGGTATGGTGGTAAATTTTACTTGCTGTGGGTTAACTCCTGTAGGCATCTCTGTCCTGCGCAGCTGCTCACTCACTGCTCCACAGTGGGATGGAGAAGAGAATCATAAGGATGAAAGTGTGAAAACTCATGGGTTGAGAGAAAGACAGTTTAATAGGTAAAGAAAAATCTGAATGTGCAAGTGAGGGAAAATAAATTGTGGGTTTGGGGGTTTTTTTTGATAATTTGGTACATAAATGCAGGTAGGTTGAAAGGCATAAATGAAGTTACTGTCAAAATTCCTTCTGACTGATGTATGTAGGATTTTCCCTGTTCTGAATTTCTAAAACAAATCATACTTTATAGGACGAGGTTAGCAGTGTAAGGTAGCTTACTGTATCTTCTTTTATCTGAACAAACCTTGGCACAGGTTTATTCAACCTATTTTATGAGCAATGTTTCCTGTCATGCTGTTGTATTTAGCTTGCTGTCAGCATCTGAGTTTAGTTAGTTCAAAAGGAGTTTCAGTATGTCTGCATCACTGTGACTGTAGTAGTATAGATGTCTGTGTACAATGTGACTTTGCAATTACAACTGTTAAGAGAGTTATTCTTGCTCACTAGTTGGTATGTGTGGTCTTGCATGTTATGCCTTGATTTTAATTCTTACTTTGAGTGCTATATCAGCAGTAATGTAAATAATAAAATATTAAGAGATTTTGTTTGTATATTCCAGCATCTGATTGTTAGAAAATGATATTCTGATATTTATATTAGCTACAATATATTTTCATTATATGCAGTGCCACTACTATATAACTTCATTAAATATAGTTTTAATATGTGAAAGTTCTCACCTTCCCCCCGTTTAGAAGAACGGAGTGTATGATAGAGGACAAATACTTGTTTTCCTTAGGTTTATTCTCTTTAGTTTTTTTAGCAAATCACCAGAAACTGTAGCTGTTGAAAGTAAGACAGTTAAAATCTGTTTTCTGAATTTAATCAGATTAAAATCTGTGGGATAACTCATCTGGGGCATGATGATACCAGACTACTTCTATGATTCAGCCATGTGTTAGTATAAGATGGTTTAGGTAATGAAATACTTTGAGGACTGTTCTATTCAGCATCACTATTGTTATGTGGGATTTTGTTTCTTTTTTTTTTGTACAACATTATTAGCTTGAAGACCAGTAATATATTTAATTAGGTCATGTCTTGTAATGTAATTCTCACGAAACTCCCTTCTGTTAATTGATTTTACTGTGTTAGCTGTGTTGAATGGTTTTGAACCTGGGGATGATTAAATCTCCTTTAACTGTCTCTTGTATTGTCCTCATGAATATAGTAAGCTGTAAGTTTTAAAGAAAAAGGAAGTACAGTGAGGATAATAATTTAGTTTATAACCTACTATACGGCATTTACACAGTTCGGTAGCATGTATTTTCCTTGGGGGATTGCTCTATGTTCCTTAATTTTCATTTAAAATGTTTGTCAGTGTACCTGGCACTAAATTAACTGGAGGAAGGCAGTGTTTAAATAATATCATTTGACTGCATTATCTGAAATGTTTTTTAGGGACTTCCCACTGGATTTCCACTGTGGTAATAGGTAGTTTTTTATACACTTTTTAAAAAAAAAAAAAAAGCAGCATGGCTCTTGATCTTACGTAAAACTTGTGTAAACACTGAACTACAGATACACCTTTACTCACTTTTACTGCAGTTTACTAATTTGGAGCAAAATTTGTTAGTTACGTACCATGAATTTGTTGTTTTGCACATGTTTTAGCAGTTAGCTTGGAACGGCACAATGAATACCTCTGTACTGGATGTGAGAGTAAGGTGGCAAGGCTAAGCCTTAGGATACCTGTTGGAAGTTTGTTCCTCCTGTCTTTTGCTTTAGCCTCTGTTTTACAGTAGTGAAACTAGTTAATTTACAGGAGAGTTGAGTGTTGGTGCGAATACCTACTGGCTTCTGACACTGATGGAAAATGAAGGGAACAGAAGCTTGAGCCCACCTTGTTTTGCAGAAAAACAAATTCTGAGGTGTAACCCCTTGAAAAGGGGTTCTCTAAGAACTTTGCTTTCTTTTTTAGCTGTGCAGGAAAGTGAATCTGTTATTTAGTAAAGGAAAGTTTATGAAAATGAACATATGATCACCTTGTTTTTGTCAATTTTGTTTTCAATGGCCTGTGTTACTTGGAAGAGAAACTTGAAAAAGAAAGTATTTAATATCAAACAGTAGCTTTCCGCTCCTAACAGAAGGACATTGCACACTTAAATACCTTCTTACTGGTGAATAAATCTATTAATTTATGACTGTATGGAAAAATCTGTTGCTATTTTTATGTACTTTTTTTTTTTTTTGCATGGAGAGACCCAAATGATCTGTAATTGCCTACCTGGTATCTTGCTTCAAGTGTATGGGATAAATATGAAAATCAGAGATGAACTAATTCAAGTTAAAATAAATACAAGTAGGCTTATGTGTGATACCATAGCCTCAATATCTCTGTGACCAATGATTTACAGTATTAGGTACTTTTAGCAAATGGCAAGAGTCATTGTGTAATTGTATTTCCTCAAATGCTAATTTCCATTTCAGAATAAATTAATTGGCCTGTTTATGCTTGTTCTTTTTTATCATAGTGAAAGCTCACTTTCTGAGGGCTAGTTCAATCAAAATTTCTGAATGTTACCAGATCAGTATTCCTTATTTTGGTGGGACTGTCTGATCAATGTGTGTGCTTCATATTTACTTCTAAGACTTTGTGTAGAATTTAATTTATAGATAACTGTTACTTTTTATCCTTGTTTGATTTGTGTGTATATCTGTCTATCTATCTTATTCAAGTACAGGCCTCTCTAAGCCTTTGTAGGGGAGGTGGGGTACTTACTTGCCAGATAAAGCCCCAGTTAAGCCATGAGAATGTATTTCCTTAACAGACTGTTCCCTGGGTTAACTATTCACATAAAAACACATTTCTTTTTGGTTTCATAATTATATGCAGGCAAAATATTTCAATTTACACTGGCTATTGAAATTGCTGCTTAGCAGAGTTTTAGATAAAGCAGTTTCTCAAACAAGGAAATAAAGGAATAAAGAACTGCCTCAGTCATTGTGCATTGTATTCTTCTCATTTACAGGGATGTACAAGCACATGTCCATAGACGTGAGAGAATTACGTACGCACACAGACACACTTCAGGCATATGGACTTGAAATGTGGATTTTCTTTTTTTTTTTTTTTAGCTGGGAGAAAAAAGGCACATTTTTGTGTCCATAATTTGAAAATTAGACGTCTTTCTAGTGTAGTCATGGGAGCTTTTCAGGATCAGTTTTAAGACCAAAGTTCATGATTTATGCAAAATTTCTGCAAAGAAGTGTATATGAACTGAACTTGGTTCCTATTCAGAATATATACTTATGGAAGTATGTTATTTTTACAGTAATTTCTGCATGGTCACACATTTATGAGTTTAGGGAATAATGTAGCATTAGCTATGTTGTTGTATAGTTATGTATGTTATATAGTAATCTTAATATAAAGTATGCAGCCGACTACTGATTTAAAATCCTTATTCTCTGTTTTTACAGAAAAAGTCAATACCAGTAGAGTTATGAGCACCTCAAAATTCTAACCTAATCTTTTTTATGTTTTCATCCTTGTGCGGTTGTTTTTCTAAGTATGTCTGGCTACAGTTTAGCAAGAAAATATATGTTTTGCTTTTCTCTTCACTTATGATTTTTATGATTTCTGTAGATATTTCCATGTAAGTTTTAATGTTGTGTGTATCATTATTTCCAAGATTTCTTAGGGTCTGAGAGGGGTTACCTGTCTCAAACATATGTGCCAAGATATTTATGTCTGTCTTGTTATCTGTTTTCCGATTCCTTTTTGATATTATCATCATGTTGTGCCTGTCTTAGGCAAAGGAAGTATTTCTGTATTTCAGATACTTGATTGTATTCTGTTCCTCTGTGCCATGAGGAATACTAAAAGACAGTATTCTAATACAGTTGAGTGTTTTTAGTGCGTATAAACACTAATGAAAAAAAATTGTGCCTTCTCTGGGCTGTTTTTGTATCATAATTGCATTCCTTAAAAATCAGTCTCCAGCCACTAACTCTTCCTCTTAGATGTCAGTGGATTAGTGTCACTGTGTTACTTGAAGCAAGATGTGTTAATTCCTTATTTGAGGTTTAAATCTATGAATCCTGTAGAAAAACTGCTTAGAAGATAAAGCAGTTTAGTCATCCATTAAATTTGAGGTCTAACAGCGGCAGTGTTTACTGTTTTTTTTTGTTGTTGTTGGTTTTTTAAGCATTAAACCCTGAGGCAGGTGTAATGGATGAAATTACCAGTGAAAGTAGAGTTAGTTACATGATTATTGGTTTTGAATTTGGATAGAACTGTATCAGTTTGAGATTTGGCTCTGTGTATGTTGGCAATTAGCAGGATTTGTAAGAGTTGATCTTGAAAGCAAAATAGTTGGTGTCTGAGTTACCTTATTGTTAACAAATTTAAAGGGATTTTACTTTTGACTCATTCTGCTGGACTGACTGCCCTCTTAGGAGTGTATTTTCAAGTTTAGTTGTCTCTAAAAGTTGATGTGTTCTCTGCAGTGCATTGTAGTATAGTAAGTGGTGGTGTTAAGGAAACGTGATTTTTTGGATTCTTGATCTGAACTAAAATGCAGCTGTGGACACAGTGTATTTTCAACAATCTGAATTTTTTTTTTCTGGCAGTCTTCAGAACAGCAGGAGGATGCCTGCAGAAGATGGTACATTGAAAGTATCATGTCAAGCATACAAAAAAATCATCCCTTCCTATTCAGCTGAAATAGGAAATCACTGCTTTGAGGGACAGAATGCTTAGAGTAATTCTGATGGTATATTGCACTTTGAAAAATGACTGGATCTAATGCTTTTAGAGCTGCCCTTGAGTGGCTTACATTTGGCCATTGTCCAAAATTTGTTTTAATAACAAGTACGGTTTGGAGTCACTTTCCTTGTTGAATTCATACAGGGTATTCATTCATACATGAATTCATCAAGGGGATATAAAATAATGTTTTTCCAGCTCAGAAGACTTGAAATCAGGCTGACCTTGTTTTGAAAGTTAAATTGACAGAGTAAGATAAATGAACATTTGATTATTTAATATGATACACAAAATACTTCATTCTTGTAATTTTGGAGGGATGAGTTTTTGGTCTGATGATACGTGGAAATCTGTGTTACAAGTTGATATGTTGCAAGAGCATTTTAATTAACATCTTCTTTTAGCATAGCTGTGCCTCCTTTTTTTTTTTTGAGGTGGTGTGATAAAAGGTCAGCTGCAGCCCTACAGAGGAGCACAGAGAAATCATGCAAGGGGGGGAATCCCAGATAGTACCCTGTGCACAAAGTCAGTCAAGGAGCACAGATTAAGGACTTGAAGGAAAAGGTGCTCTCCCAGTAAGCCTCATCTCTGTTATCCAGGTGTGAGGCCCATCAGGATGAGTCAAGTCTGGAGCACCTTTTAGACTGAGAGGGGTCCTGCCTTGGGGTATGGGGAACACTGTGGGCTGCAGGGGAAGAACACATTGAGATTCTACAGGACTTATTACGGTATGCTTTGGACATGAACCAAAGGTGGAGAAAGGGAGTGATTTAAGTGATTTGAGGAGGAACATGTATGGAAAAATAGGGGTATTTAGAGGAAAAAAAAGGCTGATCACTTGAAAATAATTTGCTGGTCAGTATGCTTGTCTGACCATGCCTTGCACCTGATCAGTCTGTATTGTCTTATCAAATTCCTTTTTAACTCATTTCCTGGGTGAGGGACTCCTTATTCTGTGCACATGGGTGTGTGTGGGGGCCTGAGTGCCAGCAACTGGAGTTGTACCTTGAATCGGAGGGCCTGTCTGCCTGTGGTGCCAGCAAGTGGAGCAGCTCGACTGAATGGACTTAAGTGTGAGAGACCAAAGTGGGATGCAGGTTACAGGGTCTATGGTGTCAGTGGCTTTCACTTCAGTTTCTCTACAGCAGTAGTTTCCAAAGTAAAACTTAATTGCGTGAAAGCTTGAAAGTGCTATTCCATTCAAACTGTTTACAGATTCTTGACATGAAACCTGAGGATTTCCTGAAAGAGCATCCTCTTTCCTTTATGACTACTAAAAATACAAGCAATAGCCAGAAACAAAATCAAGCTCTAAGTGTTACAGTTATCTAAAGGAGAGGTAGACTGCCTAATCCAGAGATTCTAGAATTAAAATTTTTGTTTAAGAACAGGACTTTTCCTTTTCTCAGTCTTGTCTATTTCAGATGGTCTTCACATATGAACCCTGGGTACAGGAGGATTAAGTTTATCCAGGTAGAATTGAAGAGGTGTAGAAGAGTGAAGTTTTTATGAAAGTTACATGAGCAAATAGTAAAGCTGTCAACTGTCCAGTTTTGAAAGAAAAGTTAGGCTTGGTGGAAGCTCTGCAGACTGCTACTTAATTTGTAAACTTTATTCAGAAAATCTGTGCTCTTTCTGGAAGGGCTGAAAAACTTTAAGCACTTGGACTGTATACACCTTTATTCCTTCTTAGATTTGTTTTAGACCAGTTCAGTAGAGATGTTTCTCTGTACTCATCTAGAATCACAATTTTCCCCTCTTACTGTGCAAGACTGATTAGCGTTGCAGGGTTTTGCAAAGCTTGCTTCTTGCAGAATTGCAGCTGAAATTCCAACGAGATAAGCTTGTGGAAAGCATGTACAAGAGAAAGGTAGTAAGCAAGCAAATAATTTCTGTGAGAAGTGAAACACATCTATCAATTTAAAGGTGAGAGGTGGTAATATGGGCTCAACCATGGTCCATGTATGAGGAACATGACACAAACTTGCCTGTTTTTCTTAACGGACGAAAGAAGTGTCTCCCACAAAACAAGGATTCCTGTGAAGAATTGGTTCTGAGAATGATTGTCTCTCCAGTGATGGCTGAACTTTCTTGAAAATGCCTCAAGCCCCTGGTAGTGTCAGCTTTAAAAAATCTGAAACATCTTTAGCTGAAGGGACTGTCTTTGTGTTCTGTTACCCTAACAATAATTGAATGTAATTTGTGCATAAATGATGAAGTTACACAGATTTTGTCTGGAAATACCAGTGATAGTGTTTGTACTTGCTAGAATGTTATTGCTTCCTTTAAGTTCCTAATTAATAGCTAAGAATCAGTCAATATAGCTGCCTTTCGTGTATGTTGAGGGTTTGAAGATTACAGTTGTAGCTGGACCTGAGAGTTGAGAGAACTTTTTGTTAACCTCAGAACTCATGTGACCTCTTTATTGTTCTTCATAGTAACAGAAGAGGATAATTTGAGCAGAAATTTTTCATAATTACTTATATATCAGTAAGCAAGCTTGAGGGAACAAAGAAAATTGAGGAAGGTACATGACTTTTGTGAGAGAAGCAGGAGGAACTTGGGAGGCATAGTGTAACCAGATTAATTTAACCAAGGATGGTTTTTAAATATGGGTAAATAGCTTATATTTTCAAAGTGGCAATAAGCGAATGAAACAGATTGGTCCAACTCTTCTGTGTTAGAAGGAACTTCAGAAACTTGCTGTCCAAGACTGTGAGACGGGGTTCTGAGCTGTAACTAGCTTTTGAATTATGTACGTGATCTTTTATGTATGTGTATTTATATGCATTGGAAGAAGTATACCAAGCAGTATACCAAGAGGTATATGGTTTTTAAGAAAAGAGCAACATAGCTTTCTTTTGTTCTTTCTTTGTTTTTCTTCTGAATATTTTATTTTCATGGCTCATAAGCTTTTTTTTTTAGTGTGATTAAATGTTGTGCATTTGGGTTTTTTCCTGTCACGGAGTCTTGTCCGCTCAAATTCTCTGCACATGTGTAAAATCAACCAATTGTTACAAATCTTACACTGTTTAAATGTGTTTTCGGATCATTAATTTCAAGTTATTTTATCGCTTTGGACAAAACTCAGAATAGTTGTAAGGATGTTTGTCTGAAGTAATATCCTACAGGATCTTCTCATGGTTAAACAGGATGGTAAGAGATTTTACTGCTGGCTTGTCTTTCTATAATCTAAGCATGTTAAAATCTCCCTGGAACCTCCTCAGTTAGTTTAAGTTTTGAAGTGGTTATAAAAATCTATTCATCTTATTGTCACCAGGGAATTTGTCATTAATGTTCCGTAAATTTAGTAGTGAACTGTGGTATTTTTCAAAATATCTTTATTTTTGAGGTGGCAAAGCTTAGATAAATATGCTCAGTTTCAAAACTGAAAGACATTTGATGACTGGTGATAATAATTGAAGTGTAGTGAGCAGGCATGCACCTAAAATGGTAGGTTAGTTTGTTTTACTAGAGGTATTTTATTTATAGTGAAAGTTATTTGATTTGACTGTACAAAGAGAGGAGTGTTTTGGTACCACAATATCAGTAATGTAACAGCTTTATCTGTCTGGGTAATTTTTTACTCTTTATATGAATATTATAGACTCTCAAAAAAAGATACTTTATTTAAACATCTGGTTTATATTCAAGTCCAGAATTACTCTGTTAATTTAGAAGTAGAATATATTTTTACAATAATGTTTGGAACTGTTTCAGATGAACTTCTTATTTGAGAACTGGAAACAAGTTTTAAATCCTTTTCTTCTGTGCCTTGATAGTTGAGATGCGTAGTTTGCAAAGTTTTGAACAAAAGGAAGGTAGGAAAGAAGGTAAGTTCTGAAGGATTATGCTGAGGTCCTTAAGTGTGGCAGTGTTGTGGTTTCCTTGAGCATTGTCTGAAATGAATGTGAATGAAGATGGGACCACTGGGGAAAGAGGAAAAAGCAAATAAAGGCCTACATTAAAAAAAAAGACAACAAAACCTTCAAATAACATAGCAAATTAGTATCCTGTGGCTGGCCATAATGAATAGACCAGCCACAGTACAGAAACAGTTTCTGGATGATGTTGATAGCCAAGTCTAAAATAAACCCTTTTTTTGGACATGCAGTTATTCTGTATGATATCAAAATTCTTAGTAGAACTGGGCCTTTTTTGTCATTGAATATGGTTGGTATTTAAGAGCACACTGGAAAAGCAGAGAAAAAAGCATTTTGACTATTTAAATTAATGCCTAGCCTTTGCTTATATATAAGGTAATGCAAATCACTTTTTAATTCTGAAAGAAGTACTGAATAAAATAGAATAACCTTAAAAGGTTTTGGTCTTATTTAAAAATGAGGTGAAAATTCTCTGCTGGAACTAGTAGTGAAAGCTAAGTGAGGATGTTGTTGTTTATTCCCTAACTTTGTGTATCATTAGAAACAGAAAAAGTATCTGTATTGGCACTAATTTCTACAGTAGTCACTAAGTTCGATATTAATGGGCCTGCACCAGTACAAACTAGGAATCTGAACTTTGCTGATGTGGGCATATTTTCTGAATCTTGACATTTACATTTAGTAAATGCTGGGCAATGTAACTCTTCAGTCTGCAGCAAAAACAGAAATAAACTGCAAATGTCTTGGATTCTTCAGGCAAAAGCTGACTGTGTCCTGTTTTTAGAATGCTGTTTGCGTATGGTAAAGACAGGGAGATTCTCTGTATCTTTTTCACCCCTTGTCTGCCAGTTTTAGCAGTATTACTGTGCACTTTTTCTTTATCTGAATCCTTTTACAGCCTTTCTGCCTGGTAATTTTCCCTTAGGAAAACAAGATGTCATCTTAGAACATATATCTGGGGTAAGACAGACATATCTGCTTTCCCCTATTAGTCTGGCTTTGCTGGCTTGCATTACTTATTAAGTATGGATAATACAACTGCCCCTGCACTTGAAGCAAATAATATGTGTTATCTTTGAAAAGCTAATTTCAAGTTAGTCAGGTAAATGCTGTGTCTCCAATCTCTGTCTTGTAAAATAGACGTGACAGTAATTTTTACCTGGTAAAACTATGGTGGGAGCAAGTGTGATAAAGAGGGATACACCAATATCTAAGGACTTACGAAAATGTGTCAGTAAGATACAAGAGCAAGTGCTGGAATTAATATGGAAAGATGGAAGAAAGGTTGGAACGAGGAGTGGAGGAAAGATGGGTTGTATTATAGTAGGAAAGAGGAGCATTGCCCCTCACCAGCTGCTGTTTTAAGAGTTAGGTATAATTTGCAGCTACAGTAGGTTGTCACTAAGTTTTTCTTCTCTTCTCTTATTTTTGATTTCTTAATGACTGCAGTATCCTAAAATGTATTTATTTAATCATACTTCAATGCTTTCAAATAAAAAACAAGAGCTAAATAATACAAAAATGCTAAAATTTTTGTGAAATAATAACTCAGCTGTCTCAAAAGCTTTTTGCTTTTTGAGAACATATGTGTAAGGATATGTGGCTAATGGCTATTCAGATAGGCAGATAATGACCAGAGGAATAGTGACAAGGTAGAGTATGATTCTGTATGAATCATCTGCTCCTAAAACCAGCAAAGGTGACCAGTGAAGCCATTATCCTTGTTGCAAAACCTGCTGAGGTGATTCAGTGGAAGAAACAATTTGGAATCCCAGGCAAACTGTGGGGAGTGGGAGAATCATAGAATCATAGAATGGCCTGG
>NW_010140050.1:0-11057 GCF_000699245.1 Pterocles gutturalis | reverse complement strand
GGCAGGCTACTATTTGTGTTGAACCCAGCAGAAGGAGATACAGCTTATGGGCCAAATCCAGGGATGGAATTACACCCACTTCGGACAGGTTTGACTTTGTTGACTAAAGGTGAACAGAGCTACTTACACCTGAAAATTGCCTTGCTGTTGATATTCCAGCAGTGTAAGCCTCACCTATTACCTCTGGCTTTTCAAAACCAAGTGGTAGGAAGGATGTGGTCTCAGAGGCCAAATTAACTTAGAGAAATAGCACTAAACTAAAACAAATCAAAGTATCATTTACTGTCCCTCTTTTCCAGTCAGTACTGTAGCTCCAGAAGTAACCCTGCTCTGACCTCAAAAAAAGCAGGGCTGCCTACATGACATATTTAATTGTAGAGTGCTGAATATTTAGGTGTGTTCATGGCCTTCCTAATCTATATATGAATGTGTGCCATATAGTAGTTAATGAGTTTGATCCTCGCAACCTTCCTCCAACAAAAGAAATATTATTTTCTTTTTAAATAGGTAATTAATGGTGGATTACACTTAACCTACGTGGAAAATGTTGATGTTTACTTGAGAGAGCTCAGTGTGGAGTGCCTGTAGGCCAAAGTCCCTGGTCAGAATCCTATTGGAGTGCACTGTGTCCCTACATTGGACTATGCACCCAGCTTTTGCTGTTGGAGACAAAGATGTGGACCCAGAGGAATGCTGCAATTGAGACAAGAACTGAATCTAAGTCTAGAGTCCTGGTCCTGTGATCCTTCTTCCCATCCTTGTACAATGGGGCACCAATACCAAATGGGTTCCATGTGGCTCAGCAGCCCAAATAATAATAACTGCTAAAGGACCCTTCTCCCTCTCTCTGCTCCTTCTCTTCCTCTCCCTCACTACTTATTGGCTGCTCATTTTCTCATCTCCAGTGTCCACTCAGCATACTGAGCCTGGCAAGTGGAGGATATATATTCCCAGGGCACATATTGCCCTGTAGGTCCATCCAATCCAACTCAGAACAGAGACATCTGCATTGATCCCCCATGAGACCCCACAGGGTTGGGCCACTGTGCAGCAGAGAGATGAGCCTGCCTGAGCACAGCATTGCAGCAGGGTGGCTCTGTGCTGCTATGTATGCTAGGTTGACTTTCTGCCTTGGCTGTCACAAGCCTGACGACCTCTGCTTGGATGCTCAGGATGTTCAGGATCCTCACAATGCTCAGGGTTCTCCTCCTTCCTCACTGATTCTTAGGAACCTCTTCCTGTCCCCAGCCTCCTGTCCCAGTGTATCAAACCTTTCTGCAACTCTGGTAGCCCCTATAAAAATAAGGTTGTAGCTTTCCTGTTAAAAACCACACTCAAATCTTGTTGTGACTTCAAATCCTCCAGTGTCTTCACAAACTACTGAAACTTGATTACTCCAAGCCTTCAGTAGTCACTAGCTGCTTAACTAAGCCATTTCAGGACACTTTAGATCTTTAAGTCCCTCATCTTAGGTGTTAGATTTATCTGCAACCCATGAGAGCAGAAAGTAGAATACAAGGGTCTTTACTGCGCACTGCTGGATAACTCTTTGCACCTTTTTTTCTGACTTTATACAAAGTGGCTTTGCCCCTCCCTGTAAGTACTATTTTGCTGAGTCTGTGCACTGTACTGCAATCTCTGTTTTCCATGTCCTCTTGTCAGGATGCAGCAGTGATATGTTGGAAATGTCGCTGTTAGGAACCCAGAAGAAACCTGAAGACTGGCTAACCTGTCGAGAGGGCTGGAGACACTGTCTTAAATTAGAGAGAGTGGCAGAGAGCCAGAAAAGAAACTCTTCTAAATTTAATGTGCAGATTGCCCAAATATTAATGTGCTCTTGGCAGTATGCTCCACATTGCACTACCCTAACGTTGCCCAGGAACAGGCAGTCTTTCTGTTTTGGGGACCTTGGGCTCAGACAAGGCAGGTACTGTTCCCTTTTCTCATTTTGAGGTATAGATGCAAGAACAGTGGGAGAGACTGTTAGTAAATTGTTCTCCCCCAGCACCTTGGAGGACGGGCTCACAAACTGTGGAGCCAGCATATCTTGGAAAGTCATTGAATGGTCATGCCAGTTGATTCTTTGTTTGCTGAAGCATTAGGCCAGCTGTACCATTGCTCTAAAAGGAGTGAAAAATGTACCTACATCCCTTTGTTCAATGTCTGTTCCCCTGCCTAAGAGTCACTAAAGCACTCTGTGCTTCTGCCTGCTTGTCCTGATACCCTTGTTATGTTCATATAACAGGGCAATGGCTCAAATGGGAATAGTGGGAAGTGTGTCATGTAACAAGCGAGTATAATAGACAGGCAAGCAAAGGGTCAATAACCAGGCTAGATGTGGTCTGACTGCAAATGAGAACCACAGCCCTTGGAGACTGCTTCAGTCCAGCACTTTTCTTTGGCATGACTATAGAGCCCAAATGCCAAAACCTTTACCCTTTTGCAACTTAATTGCCCTGTATTTCATCCCAGCTTTTCATCCCAACACCCTGCCCAGTTTATCCACACTGGAAGCACACAGAACATGCTGTGTGCATGAGTAGGTGTCATTTTCAGTTTCTCCTTTAATATATTTTAGAGTGTTGGGAGACTTTGTTTCAGTCTTTTATAAGTTGTTGATTTGCCAAAGTGAAAGAGAAATATTAAAGAGATTTGGCCAGCACTGCATGCTCTCCTCAAGGAAATGGAGCTTAAGTGCTTCCCCAGCTGGAATTTTCCTCCAAGGCTGCAGAGCTGCAGGACTGCTCTTCACTGTGTGTTGCAGTTTCACCATGGTTCCTTTCCCCATCCTTTGGTGGATCTCTCATCTTCCCAGATTGAGGATCACATCCAGAATAATTGTTTTTAATATTGGGAGACTTGCTATGAGTTTGTTTGGTAAGGACGTATGTGTGTGCACCTCTGCAGCATGGGCTGAAAGCTCCATTTGGTTCTATGCAGGAAACAGGGAGTCACAAAAGCAAGGAATATTGGATATTGTCTAGCAATGGCATCTCTGTGTGTCCCCCCTTTTGTGTACCTTAGTGTAAATCAAAAGTAATTTCACTGATACTGGGTCAGAATTAGGCCTCTTCTTGTCTGAAGAAGCCACTTGCTAAGGATGTGGAAGAACTTCCTTCTACAACACACAAAGTCCACATGACTGACATGCTGTTAGTGGTAGACAACTAAGGGCAAAGAAGGACAGAAAGGGTAAATCACTGGAGAATAAGGAGAACTGAAAAAAAAAAAGCGGATAATGGGATCACACTGATGAAAAATTATAGAAAGTCGAAGACAGGAAAAGGATGACAACACATCACTTCAGAAAAATCCCAAGAATAGCAATACCAATTTAATCATAAGGAGTTCTGGAGCAAAAGCTTCATTACACAAAGGCATTTTTCAAGCTTCTATGAAGTTCTGCTTTTAAGAAAAAAGGCAAAATTTTTATTATCTATTGCACAAGTGCAGACAGGGACAACTGGGTAGCTACCTTAAGTAAGGCTTTTTGTAATCACACATCCTTAAAGCTGAAAGATACTGCCAAAGCCAACTGAAAACTGTGGGATGACTCCTGCTAACTGCAGTGGCCATTGGCTCTGGCCCATAACAAATTAAGTTTGTTCAAAAGATACATTATTGCTTCATAAAGCATTTCTCAGCCAATTTAGCTTCTCATCAAAAGACAGCTCACAAAACCTGATGTGGCCTGGCAGGAGGACCTGACTCAATGCCAGACTTTAAAATAGAATAGGAAGTGATGGAGAGGAATGTTACATCTCCTGAAAGACCCATTTACCAAGTAAATGGTACACACCAGCTTGGCTTTGATGAGGAGTAAATTCTTCTCTGTGTTCTTTTTGTGCAAGGAAGTGCATTGAAAGTAGGGTACAAAGACTGTGCCTGTGGAAGAAGCTATGGAAATCCACTTATGAGGCTTTTCGAAGCAGGAGGCAGCACTGTGGAAGTCCTTGTTTGTTATATTGGATATTGATGCCTGTGTAGCATTGACCCCCTCAGAAATAGGCCTGGCCACTACTGGCCATTACTGGACAGAACTACTCAGGTTTCTGGAGGATGCTGCTGTGTGACAGGAGGAATGTCATACAGCAGTGGCACTGACACTGCTCAGGCAGATAGACAGGATTGCACATGCATATTTCTTGCTCAGGAGTAACATAGTGGAGTCACTTGCACTAATGGGTATTTGACCTTGGTATAATTATGAACAATGTATATTGTAGGCAGTACAGCAACTAAATTGTCTACTCTTCCCTAAACAAATGTCATACAGCATTGGATGCCTGCAAACTAACAATACATTACCTAAAGAAAAGCTAATTACTTGCAAAGACTGATAGAAAATGGAATTTCACTAATGGATTGTTTTGCAGTTTGCTCCATGCCCAGCCATTCATCACTCGCAAGAAAACTGCAAAGAACAGCTTCAAGGCAATAACTGAAAGTAATTCAGTTTTACAGAGCTGATACTGAAACTCATCCATGATCTTGCTAAATTCTGATTATTTTTTTTTCTATTTCAGATTTGGATTTTAGAACAGAGATCAAGAAATGGACATACCCACTTGTAAATGACCTACGACCTATCTTACGTGATGGCTACATTTAATCTGATTTTTAACCACACAGTACTATAGTACATAACCCTTGCACCAAAAGAACACAGCAAAACAATCAGAAAAATGCTGTAAGTTCAGTTTTGCTTATGCGAATGGAGAAAAGCAGCACAGATTCCCTCTGGAAGGTGTATTTACAGTTTACAAAACCTTTCACGTGCAATATCCAAACTATCCACTTGGTGGTCACTTGGGCCTGCGATGGAGATGCTTTTTTCCATCTCCAAGAATCAGTTATTTGCTTCCCATTTCTCTTCTCATAACAGAGAGCATGCACACCTCTGGAAACAGCTGGACTGCATTTTAAATACTATGGCACAACAAGATGCAAGTGGGTGGGCCTTGGCTACCCGAGATCAGTCTGCCATGGAAACAAATCTGAAATCAGCCTGGTGCAAATTCCTAACATAAACTAATTCCAGAGAGTCTACATCCATAGAGCTAGACCAATTTTAATCTATATAACAACACAGTAAATCTTCTGACAGTATCAGCCATAGAAACATGTACTTAATCAATACACTGGAATGTATAATCTAGTCGTTGGACTAGAAAATATGACACTTGACTCTCTTACTCTTTTGAGATACCACATGTCCAAATGATCACAGCCCTGTGAAAGTCATGTCTACATTGTGTAAAATAATCTGCCTGTTTAAATGACTTCAGATCACTCATGTAAATAACAGCGCAATCCAAGAGGCCATGGGGAATTAGCTTATTAGATAGTGCAGCTTCAAAATATCTTTGGAATTGCTTCAGACTCTCAGAAGGGGAGGCTACAAAGAGCCAGACTCCATATTGGTATAATGAGATCACTTGGCCTGAACTTGGTGCACAGAATAGAAACTGCAAATAGAAAGACTGGAAAAGAATTCCAGCATTTTCCCTTCTTTGCTATCCTTTTCACACACTGCAGACAGACATGCAACATGCCACATGGTAGCAGATTCCATTGGAGAGCATCTTCTTAGGCTAGAGAAATTGTTCTGAAGTCACTGACTCCAATCACAGGCAAAGACAATTCCACTTGTGATTCCACTTATAAACTGATTAAGCTTCATCTTACAGCGAATTAAGCTATTTTTTTCCTTTTGGTGACTGGTAGCACAAATAGGCAAAGAATGTAGCGGAGAAGCAATAGCTGATGCTGTATCAGGCATAATTTTTGATATGTGGACAAAAATTCCAGAATATTTTTACATCTTGATTGTTCCATCTAATCCAAAGAATTACAAGTAAACTGCAATCTGCCACCATCATTTCCAAAGTATCTCACTGGCTTCTCCAGATGATAGTGTTTCCAAATGAGAGGGAAAAGTTGGCATGAGGTTAATAACAAGATTAATTGGAAGGGGATATATGAGAAGAGCAGGACAATTAAAATTTGCAGCATGGAATCTAGTAAGTGGGAAAAGGGAAGAAGAAAAGAAATATATTTGGCTTTCATGGGCATCTATGCCTAAAAAAAATCTACTGAAAGTAAAAAGCAAACAGGACAAGATGTATTACAAATTCTTTATTTCATATATACACGGGAAACCTTTTTTTTTTCTATCTAAACTTTTTCCCTTATTTAAGTCAGTGAATTACTCTAAGTTCTTCCCTTGTCCACAAAATTATACTCTGTTTCGTATTGTGCCATTTTTCTGCTTCTGGTTTGCAATGTGACCCAATAAACTTGCTGCAAGCTGATGCAGTAAAACTTCTCTGAGTAGTTTGCAACATATTCTTTTTGATTAACAGCATAAATGAGAAAATACATTTGGATTCCTCTGGTAGAGTCAGTACTCTGCAGGGGAACTTCACTGTCTAAAGGATATGTTCAAATGTATGTCAAACCCTGTGATGTTTTTCAGTGACTCAACTTCACCACAGGAAATCAGAAAGAAATATTTATACGTTAAAATACATTTTCAAGGTAGATTTGAACAGCACTTGGAACTTTCTTGAGCTTCTAGCAGGAAAATAGGAGATTCATTTGTGCCCTGTGAAAGATTAACAGAAATGTACTCTATTTCCATAGACAACCTAGTACTAATGACAGAAGGTGAGGAAATCAATCAAACAGAACAACAATTCTTAATGAACCAGTTTTAAATTTCATTAACTTGAGTGCCAATGTAGTTCTTAATGACTGATTTTTTTTCTTTTTCTTTTAAACTCTCATAAAGAATTAAGCAATTAGGAAATAAGGACTGACAGCCTAATAGAACTTGAGCCTGTGCAATGCAGTTTGTGTCTGAAGGCTGTGAGAAACGTGTAGGCTCAGCAGCTCCTCAGGCTGAGGACTCCTCACCATCCTGGCTTGAAGGTAGACAGCAGAGGCAGACACCGTGCTGGGCTCCTCTGCCTGGCTGTGCCAAGGCATCTCGCTGCTGGCTGCTGAAGCCTCTGGTTGTTCCAGCTCTGAACTGTCACCAGTGATGCCCAATTTTGTGATGTACAGTGACAAAGAGGAGATGAATTTGATGTTGTCGCTGTGCTCTAAGCAGTAAGTCTAACGTTTTGTCAATTTAATTGGGTAGGAACTAAAGCAGCTAGTCCAGGATTATTTTTAGTGCCCTTGATGTCGCTTGCTCTAATCAAGCTTCTACAAATTAATTTCCATCAAGCTTAATTCTCAGTTAAAATGAGAATAGGAATATAGCTTCCTTTAGGAATACAGGAATGCAACGTGAAATAGTCACATTTCAATATATACAGGAAGGAAAGTTTCTCTGATATAGAGGTTTTTTTCGAGGGAAAATTGCTATGGGGCAGAGAGACACTTAGATACATATTTTGCAGAGGATGCACTAGAATTAACTCTGTTAATCTGAAGAACCTTGACGTTTAGGGATATGAAGTTGTGCCAGGGGAGGTTTAGGCTGGATATTAGAAAATTTTTTTTCACTGAAAGAGTGATCAGGCATTGCAACAGGCTGCCCAGGGGAGTGGTGGAGTCACCATCCCTGGAGGTGTTCAAGAAATGTGTAGATGTGGTGCTTAGGGACATGGTTTAGTGGGTTAGGTGGTGTGGGTTGACGGTTGGACTTGAAGATCCTTGAGGTCTTTTCCAACCTTAATGATTCTATTCTATCTCTTCTCTTCTCTTCTCTTCTCTTCTCTTCTCTTCTAAAACTAACTTTGAATTTTGCAGTTAGCAACAGATTGTTATTAAAGGCTAAATGCCCTGATTCTAAAGCACCTGGGCTTTTATCTTTAACTGAATCTTAGCTGTCTGGGTCAATTCTTGATCTGTTCTGAACATGTCTATGTATATGTGTATATATAAAGGTACATACATGAGGGTGTGTGTACACACACACGTCTTTACCAGACGTGTCCAACTTTTCACTCCCACTAAAGTCAGTGCAGTATTTGAAAGTTCAGAGACTGAATAACTAGATATAAACTGTTTTCCCTGTCTGAATGTTATATCAAAATCTTTTGGGAGGACAGGGCTTCATTCCCTGCAAATGCCTCCTGTGGGATTTACCATAACATGAAATTGGTAAACAGTCTAGTGTGAGTGTCATGCAACTTGCATTTTCTTCATGAGATTCCTTTTACCTTGTACTTTTATTTTATATTAAAACTATTAAAAGCTTTATTAAAACTATATTAAAAACTATTATTTTTTCTTAGTTTGTTTCTCCTTATTCCATAATTTCACAGCAGCAGACACCTATACGTTAAAGGTAGGCTTGCACTTGCTATGTGTAGCAGCTGTTCCCAAACTAAAGGGAAGCATGTGGACTCCTTACACACCCCAAAATCCAGCAAATTTTAGCTGGTACCTTGGGAGGAAATGAAAAGCACACTCAGAAACCTACAGGTGCTGCCTGCGGCACTAACTACCCTGATCCAACCACCAAGGAAGCAGCAGAACTATATGGCTGGGGTGAAAAGGAGCGGCCCTTTCAGCAGCCGTTTCCATTTAGATCCTTTTTTCCTTAATATTGCGTTGGATCCTTAAGGTGCAGACATGTGGTACAGCTGAGCCAGGGGGACAGTTCTGCCTCCAGCATCCCAGAGCGCCTGGCCCTGCAACGCGCCTCCCTGTAACAGCTCTGCTGGTGTGCCTGGTGGCATCCTCAGGACTTTCTAACCTGCCTGGAAATAACCTCAGCAAAGAAGAGCTTTACACTTTTCTGCTCTGTTAGTGAGTTGAGTAAACTCACTGGGCAGCAAGATATGTCTTTTACTGGGGGAAGGGACTGGACTAGGCAGGCAAGTCCAAGAGGAAAACAGGGAGATGATGGTGGAGGAGGAGGAAGGAACAGGCTTGTTTCTTTCAGCAGCAATTAGAGCAGCTCAGCTATGACACCTAACCAGACCTGAAGTCTCCATACTTTGTTCCTAGCTAAAGTCAGGAGTAATTAAGATTTGTTTTCAGAACTACCGCTAAAACACAAATGATTCATATACAGAATTTCACAGACATGAAATAATAATGTATAATATCCTTTGAGGAATGCTGATACACAGAGAAGTCAAGATCCACACTTCAAAAAATAAAGTGTAAAATATATATAGTTTTGTTAGTGCCTAAACTATTACCCAGACAGCTTAGGACCAAGCAGTAGGGAGACATTCTGATGCCTGAGTTTCCCCCACCATCTGCATCCCTCTTTCATGTGGGACACATCTCCCTCGCATCTCACGATTGTACCAGACATTGCTATGGCAGATCTGCAGTTTTTCCTCCCAGGTGGCAGCAGCAGCTGGTGATGGCTGGCTGTGTTCAAGCCTGGCTGGTACTGCCTGCAGAGGAATGGCTAACTCTCCCTCTTGCCCTTTCCCACTTATTGTCCTAGGAATGTCAAGATGAACACGCAAAAACTGGTCAGAGGCAGCTTCTGAAAGCATTTTGTATCTGACTGAGAAATAGGATTAAAAAAAACCTGTTCTTAGTTGCCCAGTCAGTCTTTCCTGCTTGCTACAAACAGGCTGTATCCCCAGCGCCTCAGAAGGAAACTTCCTCTAGGGAAAAGGATCAGGGGAAAAAAAAGCATATACAAAAAAGATGGACATTTTTGGCATCCCAGGACAGCCTCTGCAGGTGAAGAAATGAGATGGCAGAGAGGGAGAGCAGGACACAATAACGAGAGAAGATGTGGCTAGTGATAACGATTCTGCTTCTGAGACTCTTTGGAGATGAAGTGGTCTTGCTCTTCTTGCATCCCACTCCCCACTAGCAGTCTCTAGAAAGCTGTAGCATTTTCAGCAGTGTATTTATCTTTCCATTTTTATTTCCTGACATAGTCTGCCATATACGTAGAAGCTGTGTTTCACGCCCCGCTCTGCCATGTAGAAGAGAGCTGTATTGACCATGCAAAAGGTGTGTGTAGCAACAAGTCTGCCACACCTATGCTCACCCCCTTGCTGTTCTGAGAAGTAAAATTTGATCATGTCAATAGACACATCTTTCTTTTTGACGACTTGTACAGGGAGATACTTTTCATTAAGTTGGACATGATAATACAGAACATATATCCCTCAACTCAGCTCTCCAACAGTGAACTTTCCCCTTATCACATTAAATTAATTTACTAACAAATTGTACACCAGAGCAACTTACACAAGATGCACATTAAAACAAGTCTATTGGATTATTCCGCAGTTCTCCATCCATGGACCAGATTCTGCTATCCTTACCCTCCAATAGGTTTCATTAACTGCAATTCATCTCCTGCTATGAGATTGCAAGTAGCCTGAGGTAACCATCCATGTAAGGGAAAGAAAATTAGTCTGGTTCTTTTTCATCATGTATGATTGTAAACTTGAATCAGATACCCTTGTTACGTTGGGCTGTGCTTTAGAATATGAATTTTCCTGTTGAAAACTGTGATGGTGAGATGCTACCAAGTGGAAGTCAAGGGAGAAAAAAAAGAATGCAGTGGTCTAAACAGAGACAGGGAACATCTGCACCTGGACAGAGGAAAGGATGCCAGGATCTTGCCTGTCTCACAGGAACAAACATCTGTGTCTTTGACCCCTTAGAAATGTTAACAAAGTGCAATATATTAGAGCCCATCACATAGAACTGATCCCTCCTCAAAGAGGGACATAGCCGCAGACACTCCCTGTGCCAAAGGACAGGGAGACAATTTATCATCCCCAGCACCTTTGGACCTGGTACATCCTGCCCTGTTTCGGCAATGTATCCGATGGGACCGCTCTGCTGGCTTTCTCCACCAGCTGCCGAGGGAGCCAGGACATGGGGTACCTGGCAGGAGCCAGCCCAGATCCCCACGCCCAGGTGGGGCCTGCGGTGGGGCGGGGGGCACACAGGGGAGGCTGTGGAAGCTGCTGGAGGGTCAAAGGGTGACCCACCATGGGGGAGGGTGGATGCGTTAGTGAATGGGCATCTTCTCTTCCTCCATTAGCCCCGGGCAGAAGAAACGGGACAAGTTACTCCAGAATAAACAACTTTTTTTTTTCCTTTTTTTT
>NW_010140049.1:0-1000 GCF_000699245.1 Pterocles gutturalis | reverse complement strand
CGGGGAGTGGGTCTTCAGAGCAATAGCAGGGGCCCAACGCCGCAGCCGCAGCAGCGATGGAAAGTCGCCATTGCCCAGTTGCTCCAGTTTGACCCCTGGGCTGGATGCGGGGGTTGAGGGCACTGCGCTTGCGCCCGCCGTGCCGCAGCCAGAGCCCAGCGCCGGCCCCTGCGGTGGCCCTTTGGACGAGGCGTTTGCCACAGTAGGAAATGGTTTCTGCGAGGTTTTGGTTTGCCAGAGGAGAAAACTGGGCTGGGATTTGCAAGAAGAAAGTTTGAAGACAACAGCAAAGAATTCTATTAGTTTTCCAGAACGAGCTTCCAGTCATGCCGCTGCACAGGGACGCATCCCGAAGCACCGCGGACCGGAGGCATGTGCAAAAGTAATATGGGGTGAAGGGTCCCTTCTCTGGGAAAAGTTTAGCAACGCACATAATCAATTGCCAGCCTACGTCTAAAGCTAAACCAATTACTGCAGACAAATTGGCGTGAATATTCGCCTCGCAAAGCTCTCTGGCCGCACAAAGGGCTCGCTTTCCCCCTTCCCCTGCCACGATTTTACGAGAGAGGAAAATTACTCGGATGCTGAGCATACTGTAAGTAATAAGGGCTTTGAAAATAGGCTCCTAATTAAAAATGATACCACTGCTCGTTTGTTTTTAAGCACACATTCAACTTTTTTTTTTTTTTCCTTCCCTGCTGCATTCAAATGTTGGGGTTGCTGGCTTGGGTTTTTTTTTTTTTTTTTTTTTTTTTTTTTGTGAAAGCTGGCTTTCTGTGCCGTGATTTTGGTTTGATTTGACTCCCCCCAGGCCCCTCCAGGGTCTGCTTCGAATTAGCGAGAGCCAAATCCAAGAAACTGGAAAGGGATATTATAGAATTTTCCATGTCCTTATTATTTTTTTTTATTAGCGGGACTGGGCAGCTCCGCCAAGCAAAGAGGAAAAAATGGCTTTTGTGGTCGGGGCCGTTGTGTGAGCCGCTGGCGCTGGGGCTGCGCT
>NW_010140048.1:0-4134 GCF_000699245.1 Pterocles gutturalis | reverse complement strand
GAGTGCAGAATCTGAGAAGGAGATGGCCACCATGAAGGAAGAGTTTGAGAAAACTAAGGAAGAGCTTGCAAAGTCTGAGGCAAAGAGGAAGGAGCTGGAGGAGAAAATGGTGAAACTGGTGCAGGAGAAAAATGATCTGCAGCTCCAAGTGCAGGCTGTGAGTAACATTGTTTTTTATTTTTTTACAGGGGAAATGAGTAAATAAGATCTAACTCTTCTTTCATACTACAGAAATCTCAAATTGTACACTAAACTGTTTTACAGAATATTTTAATCTGAATACCATGTAACTAAAGGTAAAATTCAGGCCACATTCTTTTCCCATTCAGTCTCACTACTACAATGAGGATTTTAAGCTAAAGAATGACTTTTCAGTCTTAATGCCTCCATGTACATGTCTCCATGAGAGTTCATGATGTAAAGCCTCATTACAGTCACTGTAGTGTATTTAGTGGAGTGGGGACAGTGATTCAATTGGCCAACAACTCTGCCTTGATTCAGTTGTTGAAATGAAGAGCCTAGTGCCCTTTCTTACGGCATATCTCACCTGGGCTCCTGTAGCTACTTACCCAGAAGACAAAGACACCCATTACATGCTGCAAAACAAAGGCCAGCCTTCTGTATTTGTCTCCAATGTCATTTTACCTCTCGGAAACTTAGGCAACATTTAGGCAATACCCTTGAACTGAAGTGTCCATTTCAGGGACGGTGTTGGCTGGGTATAAATCTACTAATGGGAGTTTCAGATATTTTCTCAGTAGTGGAATTTTTTACATTTCTCAATACTTCCACATAAATTTGAATATGGTGCATTATAAAATGCAGTTACTTTCTAAAGGAGAAAAGGAAAACATCAGTTAAATCCAAGCAACACACTGACATACGTGAACTAAACAAGGTGAAACATAATGGAGCTCAACACAGTGTGTGATGATGAAAAATGTCAGAAAAATTAAAACTGATTTAAAATGTATTCTAAACTTGTAATTTGTAATGTAATTGTGCAATAACCTTTTCCCAGGAAGTATCCCCAAAGTTCTTACTGACGCACATCTGTTCCTTTAGCATTAAATAACATTTTATGTATTTTCCCACAAGGAAGCTGATGCTTTGGCTGATGCTGAGGAAAGATGCGACCAGCTCATCAAAACCAAAATCCAGCTGGAAGCCAAAGTAAAGGAGGTGACTGAAAGGGCTGAGGATGAGGAAGAAATTAATGCTGAGCTGACAGCCAAGAAGAGAAAACTGGAGGATGAATGTTCAGAGCTGAAGAAAGATATTGACGACCTTGAGTTAACATTGGCCAAGGTTGAGAAGGAAAAACATGCCACTGAAAACAAGGTACACACAGGGGAGTCACATAAAAGAGCTAAGACGTCATTGACTCTCAGAGTAGAAACCTACTACAAAAAACGTGTTGGCTTTGGAAAATTTTGAGCTGGGCCTTGTCTGAGCATTCAAAGGGTAAATGAAACATGTGTCAAAACACTGCAAAGTGAAAATGTCACTGCACCAGCATGTGTGTTCTAAAAATTTTGCCACTTTCTCATCTTTGTAGGTGAAAAACCTGACAGAGTGCAGGTGAAAAACCTCACAGAGGAGATGGCAGCCTTGGACGAGACCATTGCCAAGCTGACAAAAGAGAAGAAAGCCCTCCAAGAGGCCCACCAGCAGACCCTGGATGACCTGCAGGTAGAAGAGGACAAAGTCAATACGCTGACCAAAGCTAAAACCAAGCTGGAGCAGCAAGTGGATGATGTAAGCACACAGGCAGACAGCAAGAACAGGACAGGTACGGAGTTAAACATGGGTGGCAGACCACCAGTGGTCTTGTTCTCTTTAGCTGGAAGGGTCCCTGGAGCAAGAGAAGAAACTGCGCATGGACCTTGAAAGATCTAAGAGGAAACTCGAAGGAGACTTGAAGCTGGCCAACGACAGCATAATGGATTTGGAGAATGATAAGCAGCAGCTGGATGAGAAGCTGAAGAAGTAAGTGTGGCTGTGGAGCACTGGAGTGCTGGGCTGGTGCACTTTGTCTTTTTTCTTTGAGCTCTAAGATGGTTTGCTTTGCCCAAAGGAAAGACTTTGAAATCAGCCAGATCCAGAGCAAAATCGAGGATGAGCAAGCCCTGGGCATGCAATTACAGAAGAAGATCAAGGAGCTGCAGGCAAGTCTCTGCTCCTTCCCCTCTCTCACCCAGACACAGGCCAGGTGGGAGGAGGGCATGGGTGTGATGGGTTGCTGATGTTCCCCAGGCCCGTATAGAGGAACTGGAGGAGGAAATTGAGGCCGAGCGAACCTCTCGGGCAAAAGCCGAGAAGCATCGGGCTGACCTCTCCAGGGAGCTAGAGGAGATCAGCGAGCACTTGGAGGAAGCAGGAGGGGCTACAGCAGCTCAGATTGAGATGAACAAGAAGCGTGAGGCAGAATTTCAGAAGATGCGTCGTGACCTCGAAGAGGCCACGCTGCAGCATGAAGCCACGGCTGCCGCCCTGCGGAAGAAACACGCGGACAGCACAGCGGAGCTTGGGGAGCAGATCGACAACCTGCAACGAGTGAAGCAGAAGCTGGAGAAGGAGAAGAGTGAGCTGAAGATGGAGATTGACGACCTGGCCAGTAACATGGAGTCTGTCTCCAAAGCCAAGGTACTGAGAAATACATTGAAAACAACTTGAAAATAAATAATAATGTTGATACATATCTTTTTAACATATGGTCAAGTTACAGTATAACTCTCTGTCTCTCTATGGAACTGTATTTTTAACCTTCTAAAGCCAATGAGCAGTATATATCTTGCACACGTGTTTACTTTTTTCTGGTGAGAATCGTGCTATTCAGAATAAGGAGGCATCCAGACACTAATATTCATTCGTTCTCTGTAATCTCCGCAGGCAAATCTGGAGAAGATGTGTCGCACTCTGGAAGACCAGCTGAGTGAGATTAAGACAAAGGAAGAAGAGCATCAGCGCATGATCAATGACCTCAGTGCTCAAAGATCTCGTCTGCAGACAGAATCAGGTGAGAGAACTTCCTCTGTACTGTGGAATGGGAGATCATCCTAAAACAGCTTGTTTGGGTAATCAGTGACAATGAAAATACTTCCTTTCTGTGTGCTTTCTTAGGTGAATATTCACGCCAGGTGGAGGAGAAGGATGCTCTGATTTCTCAGCTGTCAAGAGGCAAGCAGGCATTCACCCAACAGATTGAGGAACTCAAGAGGCACTTAGAGGAAGAGATAAAGGTAATGACTCTTCCTACAGCTGGCCATTGAAAACACTCTTAACTTCACACCGCCTAGTAGAGACAGGGTCTGATTAGCCCCAGTCATACTGGGAGAAGTTTTTAATTTCTGTAGGGAGTGTGATTAGTTCATTTTGTCCTCCAGACTTACCTCGGTCCTCATTGGAAACACTTGCACCCTCATAGCAGTCATGTTCACAGTGTTAAATTAATTAATTGGAAGAGGTTTCCCAGGATATTACCTTTCTTGTCCCAATCTTGCTCTCTTCCCAGGCCAAGAATGCCCTGGCCCACGCCTTGCAGTCTGCTCGCCACGACTGTGACCTGCTCCGGGAACAGTATGAGGAGGAGCAGGAAGCCAAGGGGGAGCTGCAGCGTGCCCTGTCCAAGGCCAACAGCGAAGTGGCCCAGTGGAGAACCAAATACGAGACAGATGCTATTCAGCGCACGGAGGAGCTGGAGGAGGCCAAGTACGTGGGGAATGTGGGGAAAACAAAAAAAAGGGTATACTAACAAGGGAAATTTGGAGACACAACTGCAATATTATCACAAAAAGTTAAAGCTGTGCTTTGGAGCAGAGTAAGGGCTGAGGTAAAGTATATGCTCCAAAGGGTGTGGTTTAGGAAATGTAGAGGAAAATATTCCCCTGACTCAGAGAATGGTACAGAAAACCTATGGACAGTAGACATTAGAAGGCACACTGGTTGTTCAAGCCTGGGAATCAGAACTGGGCAAACAATGACTGGCTGGGAGAAGATTTGCACTGCCTGTGCATGGGATACCTACTCAGTGAAGTGGTAAAACATCCTGTTGTGAAGAACCCATCAGCTACATACCACGGCTCCCCTTTGCTCTCAAACCATGAGCTATGCTTATCTCCTCCCAGGAAGAAG
>NW_010140047.1:370-653 GCF_000699245.1 Pterocles gutturalis | reverse complement strand
GGCCATGGGGTCCCCAATATCCCTGGTGGCCAGTGCCTGCCTGGTGCTACTGGGGGCCCTGGGGATTTTCCCAGTGTCCCCAGCGCAGCCAGTATCCCTGGTGTTCCTGGTGTCCCCAGGGACTTGGGTGTTCCTGGTGTCCCCAGTGTGCCCAGTATTCCCAGTGCTCATCACCTCTGCGGTGCTCCTGGTGTCCGTGGGGTCATTTGTGTTCCCAGTGTCCCCAGTGTCCCCAGTATCCCTGGTGCTCCTAGTGTCCATGGGGTCACTGGTGTTCCCAGTA
>NW_010140047.1:0-296 GCF_000699245.1 Pterocles gutturalis | reverse complement strand
CATCCACTGTGCATCCAGTGTTCCCAGTGCGCCCAGTATCCCCAGTGCTCATCACATCCCCAGTGCTCCTGGTGTCCGTGGGGACATTGGTGTTCCCAGTATTCCCAGTGTGTCCAGTATTCCCGGTGCCTCCAGTATTCCCAGTGTCTCCAGTGTCCCCAGTACATCCAGCATCTGCAGTGCTCCCAGTGCCTCCAGTGCTTCCAGTGTCTCCAGTGTTCCCAGTGCCTCCAGTGCTCCCAGTGCCTCCATGGCCTTGGGCACGCCCAGGGCTCCTGCTGCCCCCGGTGTCCCCA
>NW_010140046.1:0-4608 GCF_000699245.1 Pterocles gutturalis | reverse complement strand
TCTTTTCAACCCAAACCATTCTATGATTCAGTATCTGCTTCAGTCCCATTTCCCCAAATTCCACTATTTCATTTCTATTTAAATAATTTCTCAATTTACTCCAGAATTTCTCTTTCATTGAGTGTGTGGATAAGAATAAGACTTCACTACTTGAAGAGTAGCCAGAATTGTGCTAATTACCAAGCTGATGCTAGAACTGTGTGTTTCATTTTGGGCTATTTTCTGTCCCCCACACCCACAAAGGCTCCTCCAAGAACTCATCTTCTCTCATCAAATTGCCTGCCAGAAAGGAAGGGTGGACTGCTGATTTCACTCTGATCTCTGTGGATCTAACATGAACTATTTTTATATTTCTGTTTCTCATTTAGAGAACTATTTTGGGTCAAAGACAAGTGCGCCAAATGGATCCTTACAATAATTGCTCCCATCGGAGCCGAGTGTTTTTTGTTCTTCAAAACAGGGATGTGAAAATTAGAGGGCTGTATAAAACCCCAGTTCTTCCTGCTTGGTGTATTGATATAGAATGCAGCACCAGCAAAAAGAGGACCCAGAGTCCCTGCGGCTTCCTGGCACCGTCACTCCTACTCCCGTCATTTCTCTTCGGTGCTTTGTGAAACAACCTGTTCGATCCTTGCCCTCTTAATTGCTCTCTAGAAAATGTGCAAGTGAAAGGAGTGGACAGAGCTGGTTGCTGGGGAAGGGAATAATGAGTTAGTCATTCAGTCTCTTGCCTGCTGAGGATATGTGCTGGTTTTATAAGCTGAAATGGGAATTTTACTTATTAGCTCATTTTCAGAAGTCAGCTAAGATCCACACAAACCTTCTAGGTAGCAAAGATGTGAAAAACAGAAAATCCTCTCCACTCAGCAACTGACATATATTGCTGTCAATTCAAGAACAAGATTAAAATAGGAGGGCAGGTTTACCACAGCTTGAAGCCATTATGCTGAGAAAATAACCCAGTACAGCTCCAGGATGAAGAGCAGCGGGGCTGTGGAAGCAGCGTGATTGGGATTGCCCAGCACCATCTGCTGGGCACCCCTGCGCTGGGCTGGGACTCGCTGGCTGCTGCTTTGGAACAGAGCCGATGCTGGTGTTTGGAGGAATTCAGTACTTTGTCATTTGTGCATGGCATTTGGCCTCCATCTGTGACAAAGCTTGCATTGATATCTATGTTTTGCCTAAATTGAAGTTTCCTGTAACCATTCCAGAGAAGCTCTAGTAGAATCGAGGACTTAATTCAGGGTGTGTAAGTTAACACAGCCAAATGTTCAAAGACAGGGCCAGGCTGTGAACTACATGGCATCATTGAGAATGAAAGCTATTGTTATTCCATAATATTGCCTTGGAAACTCTGTCAAAGTGCCGTTCTGACAGCGCTGGCCTGATGGCTAACTGCAGAAACACTCTGCTGCCATGCAGGAAGATCAGATTTAGGTTTGTTAGCCGCACAGCTAGATGAAGTCAGTCTTTTTCATGCTCTTTGGATGCAAGATTTTGGGGACCTGGTTGCACTGGAAAGCAGTAGTTTGCTTCTGTGGTGCAGGAATGTTCCAGGAACTTCTGGCAAAGTGGAGAACAGCACTTAAAAGCTCAAAGGTTGCCCTATCTGTTCCTGTTTGGCAATGGGGAGGGTGACAAAAGGGGTGCGTGCAAAAAATAAAACCACAAAAATAACAAGAAGAAATAGCGAGGAGGAAAGTGAGATAGTCTTAGATCCGTCAGAACTGATGAATTGCTTTGTTAGACCTTGCTTCTCCCTCTGTGCGTTGTGCAGGAAAAGGAGAGTTCGCTGAATTCAGGTGACGAAATGCCAGTGACAAATTCCAGTTGCTGAAGGATGTTGAGGCTGAAATGTATAAAGCAGAAGTTAAGATTTTAAAGTCACTTGAAGTTGTGTTTTTGCTTTTGAAAGTCACGTGACATTAAAACGAATTTAGTATCTAATTAAGGCAAACTTAATGGACTATAACAAGAATAATATGTTGGGGTTCAATAACACAGTCTGTTCAAAACAGAAAAAGTTTTTGAAGTAGAGCTTGCTTACTTGAGATAGGAACATGACCACAGCCAAATCCTGCTGGCGCTCTCTCTGAAATCCCCCTGACTTGAAAACCTTTTGCTATGACATCCATCATTATTGTGTGATGACAGGTCTCACATTTCCTGCAACGCATTCCACTGACGGCGGTTTCCCGACGACAGCAAATGTAGATAAGGCAGCGGGTGGTGCAGTCCGGATGTCAATATTGACGGCCTCTTTTGTGTATTGACTTGATTTAAGTTAACTGTATTTAGGGAGGTTGTTTTCAGGTCTCCCTGTCTGGTGCCGACAGAAGGGCACTGCCATCTCAAAGGAGGTGGTCAGCCTCTTCCAAATCAGTTGTCAATTAAAAATAGCTAAACTGTGTATGTCATTGAGTAGGGGAAATCTCATTTGTTTTTGTTCTGCTCTGTTCACGTGTTTTCTGCAATCCAAGGCTCGTGGCGCATTCCTTTTGGTTAGGTAGGCACTGGATGAAATGGTGGAGTAATAGGAATGTGTTACATGTTTCTGTCCTTTTCCAGTTGTATGGGAGGAGAGCACCTTGGGAGGATCCTGCCAAATGGGTAATGGACACCTACCCCTGGGCGGCCACCCCCCAGCACCACGAGTGGCCTCCTCTGCTCCAGCTGCGGCCCGAGGACGTGGGCTTCGACGGGTACTCCATGTCACGGGAAGGCTCCACCAGCAAACAGGTTCCGGTGAGCGATGCTGAAGGAGATCCTTTGGTAAGCTGTCATTTTTGAAATGGCAGAACTGCTTCATTTCCCTTTTTCTAGGCATTAGAAACAGGAATAACAAGGTAAAGGGCAGCTGGGGAGTGATGAAAAGTTTCAGAATGAGAAGGCAATGTTTCTGGGGAAGCCATCAGGTCAGCGCAGGGAATGCATTCACATGGAAGCCCACGCAGTTTGGCAAGAAACAGTGGCAGAAACTTTGCAGATTCATTCATTGAGGATGTTTTGAGGATTCATTTTTTTGATGAGTGACTGGGGATGTGTGTGATAAACTTAATATCTACCCTGTGAGATTAAATACGTGATCATGTTACACGTACTTGAATAACACAATGGAACTATTTCATTTAGCCTGTTCTGCCACCATCAAAAAATAGGCTTGTTGCTTTACTTCACCTGGTTTTTAGAGCTGTATTCTTGACACCAAATGAAAATTGAGGTTTTTGAAGAATATATGAACTAATAGTCTCCATGAGTGGTGCCTGGTTTATAAATGAGAAATGACATGCAAGCAGATAGGGAACTATTAACCTGTGTTTCTATAGAATGTATAAAATGAACTCGAAGGTAACACTAAACACACATTTTCTTCCAATGGGAAAGTTACTGAAACTGCTGCGCAAACGATGAATGCCCTGAAGCTGTTCTCTTGAGGTGTACATTTTTCTGGACAGTTGGGCGTATAGAACATGTGTTACACTTTTCACTAGCTCGTATATATATGCAAATATCAAGGTAGATACTAGGACATTTGGGTTTCCCTCTTTTGACTGATGTGTCGGTATTTCCAAGGGTCAGAGGAGGAGAGGGGTAGGATGCTTGCAGAATTTTGTCAAGTATAGCTGTGGAGTAATCCCTTCAATCTTCTCATTTTCACCTTTACTGGAGAAGCATACTTTTCATGATTAACTTGCATGTTGCTATAACATGTTCTACAGTTAATATCCCTTTTCAGACACTCAGTATTAATTACCCTGGCTGTTTCTTCCTTTCTCTTGTTACCCATTGGGAAAGCTACTGCCACTGTAGCTTTCATATGGAGTTGATATACTTTCTGCCTCAGAATACAAATAACCGTGAGCTCCTGTGCCTTTGCAGATGAACATGCTCATGAGACTGCAAGAAGCAGCCAACTACTCAAGTCCCCAGAGTTACGACAGTGACTCGAACAGCAACAGCCATCATGATGACATCCTCGATTCGTCTCTGGAGTCGACGTTGTGATCTTCCTCAGACAGAAATAGGTTGTTTCCATTATTGCTCTCCCACTTGGCAAGAGCCCTGATCACAGACTCACGAAAAGAACACGGTCCTGGGCTGGGCTGGGATCTCAGTATTAGAGCTGCAAGAACAATAAGACACTTGGAGTCAGTCTTGAACCTGGGTGCAGGCAACCCAAGCAACCTTTGTATTCTTTTTCTTTTGACGATGATGAGAACTGCACTGTTCCTTTGTTTTCTTCTGTTTAGTTGCTGTAAGCTCTCATGCCTAAGATACTGAAGATGTTAAAAATAATCATCATTACTAAAAGTGAAAGGGAGGGGGGGGAACTTCACAGCAATGAAGCAAACAGCTTTGTGCCATGTACTGTCCGGAAGGAGAGGGGAGAGGAAATTTTTGCCTATGCTGCTTCTGACCAAACAAATATAGGTGAGGGCTGGACTTTTACCAATCAGCTTTGTGGATTAAACTCAGCTTCATATAGTTCTGGTGCTATAACAATGTCGCTTGCCTTGGTAATAATACTCAATAAAGGCAAAGCTGCAAAACAGGGAAGTTTGAATAAATATTAAAAAAGAGAAAAGGGGAAAAAAAAAAAAAAAGAAA
>NW_010140045.1:6864-11985 GCF_000699245.1 Pterocles gutturalis | reverse complement strand
TTTTTATTTTTTATTATTATTTAATAACTTATTTATTCATTTTAGGGTCATATTCTGTTTTCATGGATTTTATAACATTTTTAAAAAGAAGTCTGTTTTTTCCATCTCCCCCTAGATGCTTCTGGTACTTATGACTACTATGAGAAACATCAAGGATGTGAAACATGTCTTTTTTTCTGGGATTTAATGTATAAGAAGAAAGAAATTAAACTCCAGATCTATCAGCCTGTGTTACTCACCTTAGGCTCCTTTTGCTGTCAGTTTAGGAACAGGCAGGCTAGGGTGGAGTTCATCTCATCCTCCCTGGACATTGAAAATAGATCCAGTCAATCGTTCTTTTCAAATGCCCATTTCTCCGCACTGACTTTATTAGACATCAGAAATCACTATCACATATTGAAAATCTGTATGTTCAGTCCCTTGTCACCTTGTTCAGAATGAAAGAATTTCACTTTGAAAATCAAACATCCAATTTATTTGCTGTATTTTTTAGTGTGGTATTACCACTGGAAGAATGAGCTTAAAACACTGAGCATAAAGAACTTAGTATCAAAAATCCCAAACGACATTGCAATTACGCTTCAGTGTTTTATCCCATTTCAACAGTACAATAACATCCTTTTCTCCTCATACACGTGAGTAGTTCAGAATTGGAAAGGACCACGGAAGAAGACAGTTGCAGCACAGAAGCTCTCTAAGAGCAGGTCCAAGTTATATGAATAATGTCTCAAATTTTTCTGCTTGGCTGAAAAGCATTTCCTTTGCCAGAAAATATTCTTTAACACCTGCCATCTGTTGGTTTTAATTTTTATTGATTTTGAATTAAAATCACACTGGATATAAGGGTTTGATGCTTGAATTTAGTAATACATAACAGACCAGACTTCTAACTGGCTCTGTAAAAGTGACCTTTTTTTTTTCAGTCACTGGATGAAAATATCGTAATGGGCTTATTAAAGCAAAGTCAAACATTTCTAAGTAACATTTTCATGAGTCAGAGGTGCTGAGTTCATGAATGTGATTTTTACTTTAGCCAGAGCAGTAAGTGACCTGCACTTCTGAAAGTCAAGCTCTCAAATCTGGATTTAATTTAGCCTTTGCAAAATAAATAGATGAATTGTTTTGGCATTTCATAAGCATTAGAACAAACAAACAAACAGATGTTGTTTTGAATAAAAAATAAATAAAACATAGACTCTAAGAGAAACATTTCAGTGGGAATCCCAATTTCTATTTTTTTTTTCTGTCAAGAACTCAAAAAAAGAAAAAAAAGCCATTTGCTTTCAAATGGGTATGAGGTGGCAAAGGTTTCCTGACAAAACTGAAGAAACAACCCCAAACTAGCATTTTCACAGAACAATTAACTACACTTAAAAAGAGGAAATAAAACTGCGTGAAACCAATTCCATTTCCTTCAACACTCTCACTTGTCTGCTGACCACACAGGGCTCCACATCAGCTGTAAAAGCCATAGCATTCACAGCACAAGCCAGAAGAACAGCGTACAACATCCCAAAATGCTTGTTAAAATTGGCAAGAAGGAACTCCAGCCTTGCCTTCTGCTCTGCATTTAGCCATGTGAAAGTCAGTATGGTGAGCAAGTCACGGTTTCTTTGTGTTCTACTGATAAAATATTTTTGGTTCACTGGGGACGTCTAATTTTTAGGTCTAATTAACATTTGTAAGAGATATTTCAAAGACATTTTCTTGCAAATATTGCAATATGACTTCTTAGTGTTATTGCTGCTGATAATATGTCCTTTTAAAAGCTGTTTTTAATTTTACCTGTTCCACATTTTTTAACGAAGCCTGTTTTTCAACAACCTATGTACTTGCAAAGTCTAAGAGCAAGTTTGAACTATTTTTTAAATTTCTTTTTAATAATATAGCCTGCTTTAAGAGATTATTCTAGACATAGAAAGAGTTTTCATGATCTTAAGCCAGATGTTTTAGAGACAATATTACCAAAATCCTTAAACTGAGAACTGGAGTCTCACTGAGATTAATACCTGATGTAAAGTTCTGATTATTGTACATTTAATTAATTTCTGTCCACTCTTTTCCTTGACCATCACAATCATAGTATTTGGCTATGTCACACTCAGCTACAGATTTCTGCTTCACAGCAGCTCTGAGGTAAGCATCAACCATTATTTCCTTTCCACAACTGAATAAAAGATGGTGGACCAAATGACTTGTCTTTACTCACAAAGGCCATATTCAAAAAAGGACACAAAAGGTCACATTTACGGTTATCCATCGTAACTCAGCCTGCCTAGTAGCCAGCCAAAAAATAAATATTTACCTGAGTAGCTCTTTAGAAGATTTTTTTTATTTATTTTTAACAGATAATACCCCCAAAAACTCTTTCAATATCAAGGCGTAAATAATGTTCCTACACCAAGATGCTGTTTGGAAGCTTTGTACTGATATTGCTTGGTCAGAGGCAAAATCTGATGGAGACTGGGTGCTATCTTCTGTACAAAATACAACTTCCAGCACTACAGCAGAACCATTTATGTCAGTGCAGTGTGATATGTCTACGGCAGGGATGTCTCCAAACTAACTGGTGACATAATCACATTGATACCTGTTTCCACAGTCTAATTAACACAGGCAAATTTACAGAAATTGCTCCTATATTTTGGGGAATTTTTCAAAATTAGTGGTGTATCTGTGTTCATATGTATCTGATTTATATTTGCAAACAGATTATATGTTTTGAGACAGTCTTTTCTAGACACAACTCTAGTTTCCTTGGATGTCTTTGGATATTTGTGCAGATGCATTAGACACATGAATTAGACACCTGAAAGAGGGTTTTCCCAAGTAGAAATTCCACCTACTTAATTTGCACTACTTAAAAAATCAAGTATCTCGTCTAAAATAACTCATAAGGCTCCTTCTTTAGTCCCTTCTGCCATGTGAAGATCTGTCTGAAATACACAGGGTGAATTGACCTATCAAGGTCTTTTCCATGGTAGGAAATTATATTCACCGTGTTATTAAGTGTATTTTAGGTGCGTAAAACTTAAAGATGATATTCACTTTGGAGTGGAAAGTCCAAAACAAAAGAGGAGATCTAATAGGAGCCTACCAGTACCTAACGGGGGCCTACAGGAGAGATGGGGAGACACTCCTGATCAGGGAGTGTAGTGAGAGGACAAGGGGTGATGGGTATAAACTGAAAGAGGGTAGATTTAGACTAGACATTAGGAAGAGATTTTTCACCGTGAGGGTGGTGAGGCAGTGGCCCAGGTTGCCCAGAGGAGCTGTGGATGCTCCATCCCTGGAGGGGTTCAAGGCCAGGCTGGATGATGCTTTGAGCAACCTGGGCTAGTGGGAGGTGTCCCTGCCCATGTCCGGGGGGTTGGAATTCAGTGATCTTGAAGGTCACCTTCAACCCAAACCATTCCATGATTCTGTAAGTCTCCACTTTGGAGACTTTTCAAAGCCTCTCTTTGAATATTTACGCCTAAAATCAGGTTGGAACTTGCAATCAAGCTTGACAAAAATAATCCTTTCTGATAAATGCAGTTTTCAACAAGACCTGAGGCTCTTCCTTTTGTTTGCACACAGTTAACATTTTCATCAAGTGTATTTAAAAGATCCAGCCAAGAATTTTTACCAAAATTAATTCCAAGGCTAAGAAGCAGCGAAACCATTTAGGCAAATCTGCTTGAGCACTTGCAGTTAGTCACGAGAACAATTTAAGAGACTCAACTTCAGGCTCAACTTCTCTGCACCAAGGTAAATATAGTTAGGAAAAAAAAGGCTTTGCAGAGAGGAGGAGGAGAAGGGAAACAGGGAGCTCATTTGTTTGCTTATTTGGTTTTTAAACCAGTTTTATTACATCTGAAAACTGTTCAATCACTTTGCATACTCCATAAATCTTTTTTGAATATTTAGTCCTAAAAGTTTTCTCGGAAGATCAATTCCCAGGGTGGCTAGCACACAAAAATAACCTCTCTCTGCTACACGCCGTCTTTTAAATAACATCCTCTATGAGGCAGTAAAGCTTCAATATCAACAATATCCCTGAAATGAAGGGAGCGAAAAAAAAAAACAAAACATGAAGTGCAGAAACTGCTATCAATTCCATTCACAGTGGCAGAATGACTCTAATAGCGGAGATGTTTATGAGTCATAAATTACCATTTATAAATGCAGTGTTTAGCATTCATTTAAATGGACAACATATGGTAGCAACGTTTCTAAATAGCCTGAACTGATAAATAGGCCAGTGAAGTGGCTCAATTTGTTAAAATGCTAACACATTAACTACTGCATGTGGCGGTGGCATGTTTGCCTCCCTAACGCTGTCTGCTTGGGCACTATGGAAATAGACACTTGCCTTTGAATTTATGAACTGGCAAAGTCAGTCTATTTTTCATAATAATTTATGAGGAATCACCATTTGCAGACTGGGTGATCCATCTATGACTGTGTTAACCTCAGTCCTACCATGTTATATCACATGACCGCATCCCGTGCGTTTTAACCCTAGGTACCCTGACTTGAGAGATTGAGTGATTTTTCAGAGATGATTGAATCTTATATTTTGTCCTTTTAAAGGAGTCATATAATGATTTGAACCTGATCATTATCACAGTTAGACTGATTAACACAAACAGTTCAGCCAAAGACTTAACTGAGCTCTTCTCTGCTCCTACCACAGTTGTAGTGTTGTGTGCACAACCTTTACATCTGATGTTTCTTTCACCTGTAATGACAAAACTAATTTTCAGTTAAAAGAAGAACTAAAAAAACAGTGCCAGGTCTGAAGAAAATAGAAATGCACTAGCAACTGCATAGTAATACAAACTTTGACTAATCTTTATGGAAACTTTGGATTGGCTTGTTTTTACTCATCTGTATCTGATTAGCTTTCTTTGGTCCTACTAGTTATTTTTGAAAATTATCTTGACACCTGCACAAAGCCAAAGCAGCCCCTCAGGATAGTGCAAGTTGATGGGCACAGAGCTGAATAAAAATTACCTGTGAAACCAAATGTATTAACTTATTTTTATTTATCCTATTTTCCTTTTATTATTTTTTCTTTTTTTCTCTTTTTCTTTTTCTTTTTCTTTTTCTTTTTCTTTTCCTTTTTTCTTTTCTTTT
>NW_010140045.1:6380-6799 GCF_000699245.1 Pterocles gutturalis | reverse complement strand
TCTCCTCTCCTCTCCTCCCCTCTCCTCTCTTCTCTCCTTCCCTTCCATTCCTTTCCCTTCCCTTCCCTCCCTTCCCTTTCTCTTTCTTCATATCTGTCTTTTTCTTTCACCACAAGTCACAATCACCTTCACTATACGGATGGATATTTTAAAGGAAGCAGACTGTCCTTTGTATCTTCTTTTTCTCATTGCTGGTCATAGAACCACAAACGCACAGGACTGTTTCATGACAGCTTAATAATGTATGTGGTGCAGTTCATTAAATCAGAAACAGCAGAACCAGTTTCTGCATCCTGATGACACCAAAAAGAACTCCTTGGATAAGTTCAACGAGGGGGTTAAAAACTTTGGAAACAGACTGTCATCTAGAACTGATGGGTGGGATTCCCATTATCCAGCAGAAACATCAACAGTGGAGA
>NW_010140045.1:0-6370 GCF_000699245.1 Pterocles gutturalis | reverse complement strand
GGAAAGATTCATCTTATTTGAAAGTGGGTTTATAAACCAGGTCAGATGACTTTCCTTCATCAACTGCAAAGCAAATCTAAAATTTAGGTCAGACACCAACTAAACACTTGTTCATCCCTTCTTAATAAGACTTTTATGCTGATAGCTGTTCTGTTGTGGGATGAGGATGCTTTAACAACAATGACAACTGCAACAATAACAATAAAAATGATGATGAGGACAATGAGGATGATGAGGACGATGAGGACGATGATGATGATGATGATGATGATGAAGAGAAAGATGCAGTGCTGTCTAAAAATCATAAGCAGTCTGGATCCCATTATATTAGGTATAATGTAAACTTTGGAGGTTAATCAAATATGCTCAGGTAAATCACATACACAAAAAAACCACACTAAAATGTGACTTTATTTTTCATATTCAAGGATGGGAATAGAAGTGAAGCACATCCTTGCAATCACTTGATAAAGCATTTGATTCCACTTAGATTTCTAATGGCATCTAATCTCAAGATGAGTCCATCAAAAGACCTCTGCCCATCTCTGTAAAGCGTCCCTCAAGAAGAGCTGCTCTAGTAAACCTGTCTTTTCAACTTTTTCCCAGGAGGAGCTGAAAGACTAGGGTTTATTGACTGTTTACAGTTTCAAAACCTAACAATATGTAAGGATTGGATGAGCTATTGATTTTGAAGCTGTAACCATGTGAGAAGCAATACTGTGCAATAGTTTAAGGAAATAGTTCAGATAGCTTCTCGATCTCAACGGCTAGAGAGAATAAAATGAGCAGAATTCAACCATTCACACTGGAATTAGTAAAGAAAGCCGTGAAGATTCCCGTTTTGCACTGCAATTGTCTGCAGACTACTATTTGTGTTTTCTCTTATGTTTAAAATAGTTTGTGTGGAAATCCTTAACTTTCATGAGTGGTTACTGCTAAGACAAGTGAATCAGCTGATATTCGAGGAAGAAACTTTCCAAGTGGGGAAGAGGAATCTGCATCTGACCATGTTTAATTTCAAACATGATCTGAAAACCACCTATCCATGTCAAGGTGCTCCAAAGGAAATCCTGTCTTTAAATGCAAGCTTCTCAACAGGTCAAATACCATCACTGTCTTGATTTCTGGAGAAGCTGAGCAGCTCTGCCTTTAAACAAAGCCTCTAAGAGTAATAGCTGGTCAGGACCTAAAAAATCAGGTACTGAACAACTGAACTGAAGCCTGTCAAAATGAAGAATTTAGAAGTGGACTTTTTTATTTAAGGTATTTCTATGCCCCTTCTTATTATAGTTATATTTTTCCTTTACGGTTGCCAAACAGCCAAGATGTGATTGTCCCTGCTGATCCCATATACCTCAAGGTGGCATAGAGCTGACCTCAACCCAAATGTGCAAGCAGGAGCAAATGGCTACAGAAATGGGACTTTTCTCTCTTTTATACTTCACAGATTGCCCTGTAGAGTCCTTTCACGATGACTTAACAGCTTTACCACTATACAGCTCATTAGTTCTTGCTATTTCTTAACTGAAGAGCCGGGTAAAACATGTTTAATTTATGCCCAGCTTAGGACTGAAATATATTCTCCATAAAACTTTAAAAAGGAAAAAAATAATATAAAAAATGTTCCCTCCAGCATAACCGTCACTAACAAATAATGAACTTGTTTATCATTCCTATTTTATGTCTGATACTTCAGGCATTTCAGAGCACTTTTCAGACTATTATCTAGTGCCCTTCAAACCCTTCATGTTGTTATCCTCTCTTTTATACCAGTAATAGGTTTTAAGACTCATAGTAATGAATGCAAATATATTACTGTTTTAGGGCAATAAAATTGTTCTTTAGCAGTTAACTATGCTCTTTGCAACAGTGAAAAGCATTTTAAATTAGCAGTTGGAGAAAACTAGGACATTGGAACACAGAGACAATATAAGACTGCAGCAATTTATTGGCTCTTACCTAATGGAAAAGTTAGTTCATTAATGCTCAAGTCAGTTGTTGATTACTAAGGGCTTCAATGTGAAGTTTGACTCCTGTCTAATGCCTTGTCCTCAGCTGAAATGGTTTTCTAGAATGCCTGTCTAGAGCTACTCTCAGGTTTTAAAGAAAGGAGAACATGAAATGTGGGGGTTTTTTTCTTTTTTTTTTTTTTTTTTTTTTTTTTTTAGTGGCATTGATAATGACATCTTTCTAGGCATTCAGCAAGTGTTTTCTTCTGTTTCCCAGCAATCCCTATCTGTAATAACATCTCAGCCCCAGTTCTAGGAAGCACCTAGAATGTGCTTATCTCTAAGTAAATACATAGATAAGCCTGATAAAGCCAAAGGAGCTATCTACCCACCTTCTTAGAGACAAATAGTCCATCCATTAGGATAATAGCGTCAGAGTCATAAAACTGGATTCCATCTTGTTGTATGCTGGGGAACTGACGGGTGACCAATGCAAAGATATTTAAATCTACACTGCCTAACGGAGCACATCTCTCTCCAAGCTGGAATTATTCTGCCCTGGTGTGCCCATGAAAAGAGAAAAAAAACCAAAAAGCAATGCTGCACGATGTAGGAGCTCTATTTCAGGGTTGGAAGCAACATCAGAGCATTAGGATGATGCTGCGCCCACGCTAATAAGCCCTGCTTACAAGCAGGCTCAGCTGGCAGGGATTCAGATCTCTCTGTACTGTGCTTCATTGCTCTGTGCAGATCTATAGCCTCAGATCCTCAAAAAGAACCGAACTCCGTGGGAATTAAAAACCTATTCTAAATGTGTTTAAGCTCTGTCCTGTAAACCAGGGATAATAAATAACGTTATCAGCTTCATGATGGCGAGAATAAATGCATTAAAACTCAGGAGCTACTAAGTTACTATCACAGTGAGGGTTATTTGGTTCTGTTTCTGTGATGGATGGATGAAGTTAAGCATATGTTTTAATTCTTTCCTTGACCATAGTCGGTGCTATTGGAAACTCTCTTCATAACTGATCTGTCAGCGGATGATCTGTTTCCTGGATTGTAATGTTCTGTAATTTTGTTAGTGGGAATATGCATATGAAGCAGCTTTTGCTTCATTTCCTTTTGAAGACACCAGGCTGATGGATGGTTTAATTCAAAAGCCAGTTTGTTCTTAAGGAAGAACTCCATATACAGACTCCAAATCCTGTCACTTAGGCCTGTTTAATATCTCCTAAATGTATCTTTGTTTTTCCCTCTACCTCTATTGCTAGAAATAAAACTGGCTTAGTCATCGCTTCCATTGATCACTATTCTGCCTCCCTTGTTGGTCTTTCAGTTCTTCCCCTTGTACTACAAAAGCAATCATTCATCTTCCTCTGTGCTCAGAGTTAGCTCTATGTAATAACACAGCTATTCTGTGTGTATTTTCATTTGAAATGTGGCTTTCAGTGAAAACTGTGTTTTTCATTAAGACAGACCTTTCTGTAGGAACAAAATATTTTATTTAAATATTATTTTTATTGAAAACATAATTTGCCCTCTGTTTTGCTCACAAACTTAACAAATAAGGGGAGAGAAGACAAATCTTGGCTGAACAACCCTCTCTGAGGTTTGGGTTTCTCAACAACAAATTCAGACAAAAATGATAGCAAAAGTGAAACTTTATTCATTTTTTGGGCATATTTTTTGAGACATTTATGATACAATTAACAATCAAGATTTTTCAGAACAAAGTACATGGGGGAGATTTTAGTTCTATCAGCTATTCAAAATTCAGTGTTCAATCTTGGGTGAGTCATTTGTTTGAGCAGTAACATTGTTGAAAAGTATGGAGGAAGATAATCTCCACAGAATGATAACTGGGATTTACTGTTGCTCAGGATGGGGTATCTATTGCATATGAATTCGAATTGCTTTGTAACGTTTTGGGGTTTTTTGCTCTTGTAAATTTTATCTGTAGATTTCACAGTTCCTCCAAAAGCTTGATTGAGATGCGGTGTCATGGCAGAGAGAATTTCAGGAACCAGACGAAGTTCTCTGGAAATGGAGGCAGGATCTGCCCTTAGACAATTCAGTGATGCTTTGGCATGATTGAGAGCTCAACTTGTCCCCTTTTGGCACTAAATGACGTTCGGGTAAGATGGGAAGCTCATTAACTGCAGAATTCGGAAAACAAGGTTATGATCACTTTCAGCATGTTACGCAAGTTTTTACTCCAGATAGCAAGTCTGTGGACTCAAAGAAGAGACCAGATATGACTATTGCGCAGACATGACACAATCATCTCAGTAATTTTAATCCAGACCCAAATGTTCTCTTTCTTGGGTTCTATGAGGAAAGTAATATACTGTTTGTGACTAGCTGAATAACCCATGGTATTTCTTCATATGCAACAAAGTTGTAATAAAAATGGACCATTCAGCCTATTCAAACAGGTTCTCCAAGTAGTAGGGTCTGACATAATACAGGCAGCAGAGAAAATAAGCATTAAAAACATTAATGCCTCCAGACCTAAGCTGGTTGACACAAATCCATTTCCATAAGCTCTCTACAGATCCAAGAAGCAAGTGTGACTAACACAGACATTTTGTTGTGGAAATGCATAGAGTGCCACTGCTGTTTTAGAAACATGGAAAGAAGACATCCAGAAGAAGCTCTGCATGGAGCCAGCTCATGCACAGCAAGATCAATGTTATGCTTGAGCACAAAAATAATGTTAAATTTAAGTTACTATGCCTTGCCTCTGTACCAAACTCCCCAGAACTATCTAATTAAAAAGAAACATGTAGAGATACCCCAGCTCTACGTGAGGCCAGCTCATGCTGTCCATGCTAACTAACCTGAGCTCTGAGCACCATGAGAAGGTGAATATCTGGTCTTTAAATAGCCTTGAAAGCACTATGCTTCCATGTAGGGCTGTGCCAAAGACAAATCTTTGCTGGACCCAGCTGGTTGTCACCGTTCCTGACAGACTTGAGCTGGCTCTGAGCATGGGATTCATCTCACTTAATGTTCGATCTCTGCACTACAGACATCTACGTCTCGATTAGTCATCCTTGTCTCCCTTTATAGTCAATGGAAAGATACAAGCATGATTCACCTCATCCTAAAACAGACATCTCAAATGTGGATGAATCATACCCCTGCAATGTCTGTTTTGCCCAGGAAGGGAGAGGAAATGATGGAAACACAGAGCTGGTGTCAGCAAAGAAATTAGAGCTTGAAAGTCACCCTCGTGGGAAGTGTCCCCATGAGACATAGAGATAAACAGAGACAAAAAACATATAAACTACATATTTATGGTCATGTGGCAACTAATTTGGAAACCTAGGATCCAGAGGACTATCCCCCTGTCAGGCATAAAGAAGGACAGTTAGTTTTCATTTAAACATTGATGGTAAAACCATTGTGTTTAATAGATAAACTGCATGCATTTGCCTCCTTCCAAGGCAGGTCACTGAGTGTGTTGCACCTCTACAGTATCACAACATTAATTCAGCTAAATGAGATGCAGAGAACTTCGCAGGCTTTACTGATCGGCCTTAGCCCCATTTCTTGTTCATTATTTTTTCTTTTCTTTCTGGTCATTTATCAAAAGCCATGAAACCTAGTGGTAGCAGTGTCCCATGGCTCCTATAATCTAGGCAAGTTAATTCTCTCCGTTCACTGATTTTACAGCCTCAGAAAGTGAGATAACTATTCTCCTCTCTTTTTTTGTACAGCAATTTTCCCATTAAAACAAGTTTTAGAATAGAAGACTATTATATAACGCTATACTGCAGTTGGACTTTCTCCCCGAATAGTGACAAAGCACAGTTTTGTCCCATTTAAATGAGAAAACTTTTGCAATTAAGTTTGGGTGTTCACAGACTTAATGTTTTTTGGGCAGCATATTCTTCTGACCTGTGTAGCATCCACAAGAAGCTTGAGGAGTCCTGTGGCCTAAAATAACGAAAATCAATGTGTAAAGAAAAAGCATCTAAGTGTGACATTCTTTTAAAGCTTGAAACTTGAGCAGTTAGTCAGGGATACACAATGTGGTGCCCTCATTTTCTCAAACTGTAGCTCTTTAAAAGCTTACATCTCCTGCCTTTGCTGTTGACATTCAAATTGACTTTTTGCACTTCATAATGGTAGTTCTTGTCTTGCTTTCCACTTTATCTGCCAAACCCACTGCTGGGTCTTTCTCAGATGCACAAGAGTCAGGGATAAAGTTGACTGAAAAATGCATCACTTATTTCAGTCATTTTTTGCTAAAGTACACCCCAGTACCAGCAAAGCAAGACAGGAAATTATTAGAATTGAACTGCTGTCATCAATTGCTTTCTCATCAATTGCTCAATTTTCTGACAAGCCCCAGAGCTCTTCTTAGCTTTCAGCCATTAAAATAGTAACATTAATAATAATAATAATAATAATAA
>NW_010140044.1:0-16770 GCF_000699245.1 Pterocles gutturalis | reverse complement strand
TCTGTGATTCTGTGATTCTGTGACTTTATTCTATTCTAAAATAAGATAGAACTGGTCTTTACATTTTGCTGGAATCAAGAAAATTAAATAGACATGTTTCCAAAGAGGTAAGACTTTTTTTTCGTTTTTGCTTTGATTAAAAATGTCTTTCCTCCCAAATTCTTACTGCTGAGAGACGGTTCTTTACTTGGTCACCTCAGTTTACAGCCATGTAATTTTACTGACCTCTGAGGAGCAGTGCCTGATTCACAGCAGTGAGAGAGGACAATCGACAGCCCTATTTTCATTTTGCTTGTCACCTTCAGTAGCAGGTGTGGGGGAAGCAAGTGTCACTTTTCCCAGCTAAACTTTCTTGCTCTCTTTCACTATCTGTAACCCAATGGTTCTGGCACATCCCAAGGCCAGTAAGGCAGAAGGCATGGTGTGACTCCATCAATCATCTGGAGAGGGGCAGTGGTAGCAGGCAGAGACTTTTGCCAGTTTCTACACAGCTGCTCTCCTGTGAATGACAGAAACCTCCTCCAGCAGAGAAGAGAAGAACCAGGGCAGAAATGGTTGTGGTGGAGCATTCTAGGAGAGGGTGAAGCAGCATTTGCTCTTTCACCTCCCACACAGCAAGCCATGACTATGCCTTGCCGAGAGTTTTGTATTCCTCCAGAAACTGGAATCCAACCAACTGTCCAGCCTTGACCATAATTGCTGGCTGTTGAGTCTGAGTTTTAAAATTTCTTTTTGTTTCTATTACAATTTAAATACAAAACTTCTCTGGCAATGTGTTGTATCAGGACCATATTCCACGTCTCATATTTTGTCAGTAGTAGCTTTAGCCAAAAACTGAAGAAAATTATCATCCTCTACCTGGGATCAGATCTATATCTGCTGTAATTATGGTTTTAGGTTCACAGAATCCCAGATGGTCTGGGGTCAGAAGGAACCTCTGGAGGTCGTGCAGCCCAGCCCCACTGCTCAAGCAGACATCCTCAGGCAGGGTCTCATGGCCATAGAAACCAAAATCCTATTGCTGACACCAGCTCCACAGCCAATTGCTAACATGCGTTATCAGTGACCTCCTCCTCTCTCCATTCTGGCAGGATCGAGGAGAACACTGCCTGGTCCCCTGTGCCCCCGACTGTCACCCACAGAGCTCTGTAGTCACCTTTGATACTTTCCAGGTTTCCCTAGCACTATCATTGGTGTCCACATATAAGTAAGAACATGGAGGGTAGTAGTCACAGAGTCAGACAAATCTTGGCAGCCTCCCCACAACATCCTGGATCTGGGCTCCCAGTAAGCAGCAAACTTCTGTAGACAACAGGTCAGGCTGGCAGGTTGGTGCCTGTGTCCCCCACAGCAGGTAGTCACCCAACGCTGTCGCTCACTGCTTCCTCATGGTGATCTTGCATGGTTCCAGGGTCAGTTGGGCCGGATGCTTCACTTGAAAGCACAACCGATTTCCTCAGCCTTGAGGTCAGTGAACCTATGCAGTATCCTCTGCCCAGGTAGGGACAGCTGCTCCACCACCTGCTGGGCAATGTGCCCTCTGGCACATCTCCACCATACCCAAGAACTGTTAGACTGGTCTGAATTCAGAGAAAGACCCCTTCTTTGCATGCTTCTTCCCAAACTGCTGTCCTTGAGATCTGTGCTTCGGACCTGGCTCTTACTAAGGCTTCTCCACAGCACCAGCTAAAAGGGTGCTCAACCCTCCCTTGTTGTGGAGTGCTCCCAGCACCCTCAGTCATGGGCAGCTGGCCAAGGTTTGAGGCTCTATTCCCTGTATCTTCTGTCCCAGACAGATAGCTTTCTTGTTAGGTGGGCATTCTTATTTGTTTGTGGCTTTTAAATATCATTAAATATAAAAGTTCTTCAAACAGTAGTACAGTTAAAGTTGAGATCTCTGTGTTACTGATTAGTCTCCTTCTTGAAACCCACAGGAGACTAACTGCTGCCCACTGCTCTCTGTGTGTTCTTCCATGTGTTCACCCGAGATGGACAATTGACATAATTTGATGTCCGAGGCAGACGTGGCTCCTAGTGGTCTGGCATACGCTGATGTTTTGCAGTAGCTTGATTACAGGTCTTTCCCTTCTGGATTGCATTTTGGCTCCAGGGGAAGGCAGACAGGTCTTGCTGCCCTGCCCAGGGCAAAGAGTGATCTGCGTGATCACTGACAGTAGGTGGTGTGTCTGCTGCTTTTCACTGCTGCTACTCTTTTCCATTTTGAGAATATTTGTATCTTTTAACAAACATTTGGATTTTAAAAACTGCTACTTGTGATTGAAGTCTTGGTTTCAATTATAAAAGTTTTACATAAGGTTTTAAGTTTTCAGGGGCTACTCATGATGAATCCCAGTCAAGGGCTAATGATGTTAAGGAATTCTGGTGCTTGATTCTTCTGAAGACTACCCAGATTAGGTAAAATGTTTAAATAAAACATCACAGATCTTGCTTTCCAAAAAGGAAAACCCATCCTCTGTTTGTGGAAATGTAAGTTATAACTAGTTATGTATATTATCCTGTGTATAAAAATCTTTGCTTCTTTTGCTACAAAGTATTTCTCTTCCAGAGATCAAATTTCTCCCAAGATGCTGCTACAGGTAATGTTCATATCTTTTTTCTTTAATCACTACTTTAAGCATGGAAACTGCATTGGACAGAATGGAAATATTATTTGAAACTGATTAAAGTTTAATTGTGGATGGTAGAATAGAATTAATAAGTACACAGCTATATTTCTTGATCTCTTTTCTGGTTTGTATCTAGTACAAGATAAAAAGAGGCAATCACTCTTTAACCATGTAATTCATTTAAATATTGGAATAACTTAGCATTCATGAGTACATCTCTATTTTAGCTCCTCATTTTATACCTTTGTTTATCTTATCATAAAATGTGCAAAGTCTGCACTTTTCATCTATGTCCAGGCCTGTGGCTGCAAACGAAGGGAAAACGCTTTAGATTCACCATTAGTAAAATAAAATATACTAAAATTTGTATATTGGCCTTTGCTTTTGTGGACAAAAGCATTTTTGTTTTTAAGGAAAATGTCAGTGGCTAATGATATCCAACCGGTTTGATTTACGCTAGGGATGGTGTCTTCGCTAGTCATAACAAATGCTTAATCTCTCCTTGCAATGGCAGCTGTTGTGCTTTCTCAACCAGCCATTTTAATTTTCAGGTTGACAACCAGTCAGAAAGAATCCATTACAGATTATTAAAGCTCATGCGAGATAGGTTTTGCCTCTAAAATGGTGAGTGGAACTGGTCTGAAGTCTGGAGAAAGTTATTTGTGCTGTAATCTGTGAGTTTCGGTGCCAACCCACTTGGCATTCTGCATGCTGACACCTACCTTGTTCTTCCCTGCGCTGGTGAATTTTACCTCTTCATCCACTGTGTCAAGGTAAGCTAGAGAGCCAGGGGGAAGTCTGTCCTACAGACCCAGGGTGGGTGAGAGGAGGGTTCACCAGGTCCCCTCCCTGGGCAGTTGCTGCACTGCAATCCCCAGTGTGGTTTTGGTCCATACCAGCAAAAACCTACAAATCTAAGCATTGTTTGGGAATTACTGTGGGCCAAGCACCATTCCCAATAAGCAGTGTGAACATGCCAGGGCAGGGCTCATGCTATATTTTTATTTACTGGCACAGACACAGCCTCTGCTATTTCATTCTGGTGGGCCTGGCAGCTTACACAGGACCCAAACCCACCGGCTGCCTGCATGTGAGTCTTCCCTAGACCTGAAACTAGCAGAGATTAATCCATACAGATAAATACCAATAAATTCTTCTGTGAGATAAGGTTTGCTAGCTTTTTACTGAGACTTTCCAGACCCAGGCTGGAGACACAGCACCACAGTATTTTACAAGTTGACAGTGTTTCTTCACAGTGTGATTAGGGGTCACAGCAACTCTACCAAGCCAGGAGTTAGTGCAGGCACCATGGTGGGGAGGCAGAGACTCCACAGTCACTCCACGAATTAAAGATACTAATGTATAGGTCTGACCTGGCGTTTTAACTAGCTCGGTGCTCTCTACACACAATCTTGTGTATGTGTGGTCAATCTGTCTAGTCTTGGAGAAAGGTGAGAAGTCTTGTTATCCCCAGTTGAGACTTTTAAAGACACAAAATCTTAAAACTCCTCTTTAGGATGTAACTCATATATGCATACACATACATATATGTATTCACACATACATATATACATACACATGTATGCATACTTTTATGTGTGTGTGTGTATATATATATATACACATATGTATTTCCCTTAGGAAGAAAACATCCTCTTGGTGGCCTGTTGGTTAGGTCTCACAGTTCAAATTGAAAGGCACGTTCAGGTTCCTGCCCCGAACCAGACAGTGTCTCCATAGGGTAATGATTTTACATTCCCACAAATTCACAGTTTTCTTTCCAAAGTAAGAACCAGACCAGGACATTCAGGAAACCTTGGAGACTTCTCATGAGCACAGTGTGCGTGCAGAGTAAATACTACTCTTCTCTGAGTGCTTCAATATCGCCCTTGTTTGTTCTCCCTTCCTACATGGAAAGAAAAAATATTGTTTTACTTTCAACTTTAGAGTTACAGTCACATTTTAAGACTTTAGAGTACCTCACAATATCCTTATTAAAGGATACAAAGATATTGTTTTGTCATAAAACAAATTTAATTCCCTGTTGTTTGTAAGATAATGCTACATATTATTTTCTAACAAGGCCAGTGTAATTCCTGAGCAAAATAGTATATGAAACTTTTTGTTAACAGGCTGGATACTATGTACGATTTTTATCACGGTGGGAAGCTTACACTCTTTTCTGTTGCATCCTTTTCATGGTAGTTTTCTCTGTGGGGAATTATTTGCAAAATTACTTTTGTAGTTTCTACACCTCAGTTAATTCTGGTAAGAAGAAACAGAAAATTTTATTTATTTGCTTATGATAATTCCCTCAATCTCAAAATGTGATGTTCCCTTCCCCTCAAACAAACAAACAAAAAAAAAAAAGCCCAAAACAAACCACCCCAACAGTGAACAGAAGTATTTTCACTTTACAATACCAGTTTTATGTTTTCTCAAAGTCTAATGTTTTCTGATGCCAATGGGGAAAAAAGAAGTAGGGAATAAATAGCATTTGACTTGTAGTTTTATGATATTTTTTTTTTGCTAAGAAAATAAACATTTGGTGTTTACTTCTGTCCACCTACTTTTGGTTCAGGTATTCTCTTATTGCTCTGTTTCTCAGGTTCTGAACAAATTTTTAGAATGAGTTCCTTAAGCACAGGCAGAAATAAACTGTTAATTTGTGAAGAAAATTCTATCCCAAAACTTAGATCTGGTATTCCAAGCAGAAAAATCCTTCCTCTCTGACATAGTCAAATCTGTAAAGCTTTATCACAGAATACCCTGTGTGCAGAAAGGTTGTTAAACAGAGCAGGGTGGCAAGACATTTATCTTCTTAGTAGCTAACATACTCCATAACAAATTTTTGTTTGTGTAATCGTAATGGCTTAATGGAGCAATTCCACTTAGGTGCTCTGGTAGTTTCCACAAGCCCCAGAGTGTGCAGTCTACAGCCCAGAGTTTTGCAGTCTCTGGATGTTAAAAGCTTCCTCAGTCAACCTTTTTTGACTGGAAATATCTGTACATTAACACCATGTGCTCCACCCCTGTGTTAGACATATGCAATAGAAGGTGGTATGACTGGTGAAGGCTGGTCAAAAAGCTTGTTTTTCCTTCAAAAACCTTATCAAAGCTAATGGGGAAAAGGATATTTGACAAAAAAAATGGCCTTTTCTGAGAAACTGAGTCTCTCTTTCCTGATGTTTTTTGTCTTTCTTCAGATGAAAGCACTTTCCTGTACCTCTGACTGCCCTTGTGACAGACAGCAGAACAGGAGCTTATAGCTGTCCTGGAGACCCCACAAGAAATATGCTCTGGCTGTGAGTCTTCTCCTGTAATAAACAATAGGACCATAACATAAATGAAGAAATATTCATACAGCAGTCCTTTGAAGAATCAGAAACTCTTTGGGGTGCTGGAATTATCAGTTGCCCTACTGAAGAAATCAATTGTAAACCAACTACACGGAAGAACTGTGGACAGAGAGAGCGTTCAGCCAAGATTTATGGCAAGGTTGTGCTATGTTCTTAAAGGAGATGTTGCGTGTTTGCATACATTTAGAGCTGTATTCATGCTGGGGCCTTGGTATAAAATTGAATTTCAGTGGGGAATACGTCTTGATTTTTTCTGTTACAAAATTGTGTGGTTTTAGTTTGCTGTTACCTGAAAACTGAAACACTCATGCATTTGAAATGCTGCCGGATAAAGATTTGTAGAGCCTTTCAACTATAAGTAATAAGAGGAACTTTATCTTACTTATTTGTGGTAAAAGTTGGTCAGTAGAACAGATGAAAAATGTGTTAATGTGCCTGTTTTTATGAAAAGAGAGACTTTCCTTGTACCATCGAAAGAAAAAGGAACGGAGCCAGTCAGCATACACAATTTGTAAGGGAAGGGGGGGTGGTCTGAAAGCAAAAAAAGAATTGTGGAGACTGTTCGTTGCAAATACACTGCTATCTCTGTGAAAAGAATAAACATTTGGTGATATCTGACTAATGATCTTACAGTAAAAGCAAATCCAGGGGATTTGCAGTCCTTTTGTGTTCACATTCACAGGAGGGTATTTCTAGTAAGTGCTTCTGAAAAGAACTAACTTGCAGAGTTTACAGAGGAAAATCAAGTGAGATTTTCTTCTAAGTGTCCTCAGAGCTTGCTTACATTGATGTGACCAATCTGCTCCAAGTCCATGGATTGTTAAGGATTTTACTAATTTTATTTTTCATTTCTGTTCTGGCATTTTGTATATAACTGTATACTTTCTGTCTGTGTCTGGGCTCTCTGTATAAACTGATAAATACAAAATATTTTCTGGGCAAAACTTGACAAGGAAGTCTTGGTCAGTCTCAATCTCTTTATACAGTATTTGTTTCTTACATTTTCATTGCATTTGAGCAACTCCGTCCTGCTTGCACAGTTTGAGGGACTCTGATATAAAATACATGCCAGAAAAGCATACTTCCATGGTTTTATTTTCTTACACATGTTTCTGTGGCCTCCTGGTGATGACTGAGTTTCTTAACACCTACTGCTGAAGTATAAGTAACATTGCCACTGACAGTGTAGGATCCAATGAAGCAAAGAAAGACTAGATAGACAAACTTCTACAATTGCAGGCTAGTGGATGTTTTGTTTTCTGTGCCTTTTTTTTTTTTTTTTGTGGAATGCTATACCCCCCAAAAAAATGCATTTCAGTTGCATATGTGTATGTAGACTACTGAATGAGTATGGTATCTGACATTATTGTGTTACTGTAACACTGAAAAAAGCTGATGGAGGATTTGAACCCCCTTGTGCTTGGCATTTTGCAACTTCAGAACAGAAGTACTGATTCTCAAAAAAATTACATTCCAGGTATGCTTCCCTCTTAGGCAGAAGGAATTAATATGAATAATGTGATCTAATATTACTAGTACTGTTATTTTCTCCAACTCACAAATATCAACAAAGTTCTCATTATGGCTCAGCATTCCGAGAGCTTCTTTCCCTGTAAGTCCCATTGGTCCTTTGAAAGTGTGGTTTTCAAAATCTTTGCTTTGAATGACAAACAAAAGAAGCCAAAATGTTCATCCTTTTTATTAAAGATCTCATTGTTTAGGATTATGGTGGTAAACAAGAGCTGAAGGCCAGAACTGAGATTGCAGCACTTCACAGAAGAGGTGAAGAGGAAAGAGTTTTGCCTTGTCAGCAAGATACTGTTCTTCTCAAGCCTGTAAAAGTGCCATTATGTATGTTAAATAACTGCTTAATTAAGCCATGAATTTTGCATTTGCACCAAAAACCTGTCCAAAAATTCAGTTTTATAAGTGGCTGCAAAAACTGAATTGTAATTTATATTTTTGCTCCTTTTTGACAATCTTGTAAGAGAGTTTTGGCAGTAACAAATGGCTTTTTTTTTTTTTAATTGACTTTCTTGACAGGTACTAGTGATAGATGTAACAGGTCATTTTGTCCCCTATTGCAGAGAATGGGAAGTATTCGTAACTTCTTGTCCAGTGCACTGTGTACTGTCAGGTACCTTGTAGACCCATATCCACATTTAAAAACACCTAAAAACATTTTAGACACATTTTTGTTTCTTACACTTAGATAAACCTAGAGCCACTGTAATAACTGGTGTTGCTAAAAACTTTATAGTGGTAGAAAATTCTGTCCAAAATGTTGATTTGGTCTGATTTAATCAACAAAGTTTGTGGAAAATATTATAAAGAGTTTGAAGTATTTTCTGTTTATTTCATTATTTTGATTTTGCTACTGTGTATTATATTTTGAGTTGTTGAAATCTGTATATTTCAATTTTAATTAAATTCTTTCAAATTTGTTGATGAGGAAACAATGACAAGTGCTAAAACCAGCATATATCAGACTTTTCTGGGTGAAAATTTTCTGTGAATAAATATTTCTGTGAATAAAGTACCGTAGTAAATGCTTGGGGTGGTGCTTCTGCGCTTGTTATCGGTAAATCAGCTTTACATTCCCTCCTTTCACTCTGCACTGCTTTGGTCACAGTTCTTAACTGCCACAACTCTGACCTAATCTAAGTAACTTGGGCAGCAGGTCTCACTGCCACATCTAATGCTCTTATGAGTAGTTTTGGGGCACCAGGGTTTTGCCTTCTTTCAGTTCAAGGGTGCTACTACCGCTAGGAAAATATACTTGATTTAGGTTTAAATCCATTAGCTTGAGCACACATAGGAGGCAAATTTGCTAAAGGCGGTCTATAGGTATCCTGGATCAGGGTCCCATACTGATCTGGATAATGCGTCAGCACAGCCATGTGCTGAAAGGAATAAATTTCCAGGAAATCTGATTATTTTAGGCATGCAGTGTAAATCTTAGCAAGGCATACAGGCCTGGCCAGTGATGTGCTTAGGCAAGACACCAGTTTCTAGTCTGGTTTACACGAGGTGATTTGGAGGCAAGTAGGAAAAAAATTCAGGTTTGTCTCCACCTCTTTTGTGTTACATTAGTAATTGTGCTTAGTATATGAGTTTAAACAGATAAAATAGCTCATGTCTGTTACACGAAACTGGGTAACTTACAGAAGTGACTTACAGAAGTAACTTACAGAACTTCGGTATAAGTCATTTCCTTAACCTTGTTAACTGTGACCACTATAAATGTAAAACACATTCTTGTCCCAGACATGAATCCAGATTTTAAATCCTCAGCATTCTATCCCCTTTTCCTCAGCCATAGCAGTGATTTCTCTAAATAGAGATATCATTTTTTGCTAGCAATCTATTCTCTATACAAATATATTTGCAGAGAAGCTTTCTGAATTGCAGAAAAGAGGTGGGGTTTTTTCAGGAAAATTAATTGCTTCTAGACTAAAATACTTTCATCAAAAATGGACTTTTCAGTATTTCTACTAGAAATTAGCATTTCTTGTGGAAAGTTAGATGAACATGTTTCTGTTTTGTTTTCTCTATCCTTTAAAAAAAAAAAACTGTTCTAGAGATAATGGGTAGAATGATACAGTTGCTGAATTTTGTTAGTCAGGCTGCTGTAGCTTGACTTGGCCAAATAAGCTACCAATAAAGTTCTTATTATAAGTAAGATCCTTTTTATATGTGTTTTTGGCAATTTCTTGTCTTCAGTTCTTTTTATTTCTTCCTCTCCAAAGTCTTCTGTGTGAACGAGAAACCTTGGAACAAGCAAACTTCTATTTAGTTGATCTCAGTTCTTCCATAAACTAGCCATATATTTTTAACCTTAATTTTACTGTGCAGAATAGAGATGCAGTATTTTCTCGTCCCCACTGGTGTAGTGAGTGTATATTCATTATACCTTCAAAAACTCTCAGTCTGCCATAGTAGGAGACATACAAATATTGAAAATGAGGGAGGTAAAAAGAGAGAGTAAGCACTACCACGATGTGTGTATGGGATTACTTGTTGTAGAGATAATGAGGTCCATTGATTCCTGACAAAATACCTCTAAGCAGCAAAGGTACCTCCCTGGTTTCTATAGATGTTACTACAACGAGCTCAGTGATAACCATTGCCAGAAGTTCAGCTCGAAGTACAACCGCTAATTCATTATAGGTAGTTACCCCTGGTAAACTTACTCTGCATTATATAATTACCCACTTTCTTCTGTTCTACAAGGACTTTGTAAGCCTACAATATTTCAAATGCAACCAAAACCCGATCAGGTTTTAAGTACAGATAATTATTCATATTTTCAAATATTATCATAATTGCTCATACAGTGCCTTGCCAAAAAAATACTGGTTTTACTTTCCCTTCAATCTTTTGATTGTTGCCTTGTAGTAACATGTACAAACCTCAGTTATCAGTCATCCATCCTGAAGCTGCATATTCTGAAAGAGCAATACATAAAGATGGTCATCGTTTTAAAATTGCTACAGTTTAAATGGAGATCAATGACAGCTGATAGGTTTTATGACAGGTAACCATACTTTAATACAATGTTGTATTTAGGAGAACAAAGAAAGTTATCAAAGTTATTCACCATTTTGATAACTGCATTGCTAGAAGCTGAGTTTGTCATTTTTTAATGTGACATTCAGCAGTAAATCCTTACATGGTTGTGATCTTTGATTGTAGTGATCTGTTTAAAGACGATCATCAGTAAGGAGAGTGTATGGTGTAAAAGACTCTTCATACCATCCAAACTAATACAGCAAAAGAAAAACAGAAAGCAAATTCTGGGTTAACTCCATGTGTATCAGGAAGATAAATAATACACTTAATGTGGTTATAGATCACATAATATTAAAAGCAAAGAGAAAATTAACTGTTATTTTATACCTAAGTAAGTGGTGAAGATTGAATGAAATGTCAGGTCATGTTGCTTTTCAAGGTTTTTAACAGCTTCAGGCACTCAAAACTTCACTAAAAACTGCAGTGCCACGATATAAAGATATATGCTTTTGATAAGTCATCTAGCAAGTTTGCCGTTCCAAGTTTACCAGTTGCTATTAGTTCCATAGTTGACATATTGCTGTGAACCATGAAATACTTATCTGAACATTTAAAACTTAGCAGAGTGCTTGCTGACTATTTACAAAATCATTTGGATCACAAGAGCCAGAGCCCATTGCTAGTTTCTAGAATATAAATTGGTTGTTCTTGGTTGTTTGTTGAGTGGGATGCAAATTATAAGTGTTAAACTTATGTTAAAGCAATTTTAAAAAAAAAAAAAAAAAAAAAAAAAAAAAAGCAAAAAGCAAAAAAAACCCACAAAAAACCCAAAAAAACTTGTATTAGACAGTACGTGTGGCTAATGTTTTGGATATGTTTTTACCAGACTGACAGCAACCTCTAAAAAGCTCAAGGAACACATCAACAGACAAACACTTTTGGTCTGTGAGTAGATAGAGATGACATGTATTTCAGTCAGGGTACCATTGATGTTCTTTGACATGAACAATGAATTAAAACACCTGTTTATACCTTGAGGTACAGTCAAAAGGGAATATCTTTTTAGATTTTGGGGGTTTTGTGTTATACGGTCAAGTGTGATATCTGAGACTGAACTTGTCAAACCACATTAAAAAAAAAAAAAATTTATTCCAGGGATGTATTTCACAACTTTTGCTTATGAGTTCTTTCCTACATGCCTTGCTGTATCGTAAGTCAACTTCAGCAAATGGAATTACTTCAGGAATGAATTTGGCCTCTTGTTCTTACAGCTTGTTCACTGAAGCATAAAATGAGGAAGAAACTAGAGATGCAGAATTGCTTCCTAAAACCCAAACACTAAACTTATGCAAACATCTTGAGGGCAGGTTTTTTAAACAATGGGATTTCATCAGCCCTGCTGAAAACCTTATTTGTCTGGCAGTTTTTCCTGCCAGAAAATAGTGGGCAAAATCTCCTATAAACTTTGGTTTGTAGGCTACCAGAGTGGAGCAAGATGCATCAAATATCATGAATGAAAATTTCTTCACTGAAGTTTCTTCACTGAAAAAATTTATTCACTGAAAAATTTCTTCACTGAAATTTCAATTTTGGTGAAATTTCTTCACTGAAAGAATGATAAGGCATTGGAACAGGCTGCCCAGGGAAGTGGTGGAGTCACAGTCCCTGGAAGTGTTCAAGAAATGTGTAGATGTGGTGCTTAGGGACATGGTTTAGTGAGTTAGGTGGTGTTGGGTTGACGGTTGGACTTGATGATCCTTGAGGTGATTCTATGATTCTATGATTCTATGATTCTATGATTCTATGTTAATGTAATCTTACTGGGGAGATTATTGAGATTGGTGTCTTTCTGAGACAAAAGACTCACACACGGGAGAAACAGATGTCTCTGAAAAGTAAAACTTTACTTCATTTTCATCTATACCTGGGACAGATTTATTAATTTGTGTATTAGAGTTCAAAGAGAGACGTGAATCAGTTAATTAAGTAGATAGTGATTATACAGTGGAATAAACAAAGACATGCCTGTAATTAGAAATAAAGCTTTATCTCTGGGTTTAATTTCTAGGTATATTGTTATGTGATCAAAAAATCTTAGCTAGAATATGTCAGACTCTCCAACTTACGGAAGAGTTAGCCTTTACAGAGACATCCTAGAAACTTGCTGACTCTGAAACACTTTAAAGAAGTTAGCATAACAAAATTAAGAAATCGTCTTAATTTAGAATCTCAAGAGTGTCTCACCTTCTTGTAGACACTGTCCTGGGAAAACAGATACTTGTGCTTCCATTGTGCAGAAGCTTCCATTTGCCAGTGGAATTCACTAGCAAATCAGTGGATGCTAGAATAAATATGTGCATACTTCAGAATGGAGAACAAAGAGCAAACTCTCTGGGCCAAATATGTTCATAAATCTACATTGTTTGATCAAACTCTTATTTTTTACTAATAACAGGTAACATCAGCATGAGAAAATGGTAGTTAAAATATGTTTCAAGGAAGATGATGGGGTTTTGTTCACCCCAGCAATAAGTTTTTATACAGTTCTTCAATAGAATTTTTTAATTTCAGTTTAAACACACACACAAAAAGTTCTCATAGTGCAAACATTTCACTTCAGCCAAATATGGGATCTGAGATGCCATGGCTGTTTATTCAGAGAGACATTTAATATTATCTGTTCTTTTTCATGTTTTATACTGAGTGAAAGTCTTATCTGACATAATTTTAATCAAAGTCAATGGAGAGGGAATTACAGCTGTGCCTGAGGTTGGATTCTGGACCTGCTGCATAAGTAGAGACCACTGTGCAAGATGAACACATAATGTACATAACTTCTTCACGATCTGTAATGCCATCAAAATCTATGACTAGATCTTGGATATGATTTATCTTCTGTCTGTGGAAATAAGAATGTTTTGAGGGCAGCTGTGGTGATGGATTCTTCTTCCTCTTGTGACTACTCTAGTGAGAGTCTTACAATATAATTTTTAAATTATTTTAAAGCTAGGCTGTACTGGAAGCATGTTGGGTCCAGCTTGACTGAGCAAGGTGTTAGAACTACAACCAGTTGTTGTATTGTTTAGTAGCTTAACTTACCCGTGACACAGTCCTTTTCCTTGTGGGATTCTGACAGACACTTCCGCTTCTCTGCTTGCCTCACCAGCACAAATGTAAGGTTTGGGTTAACAAAATATCTCAGATGCGATTTTCTCACAATAGTAGCTTTTATCACAAGACTTCCATCCTTTTAGTCTGCATCAGGATCAAATTTAGGAATAGAACATTCTGGTTTTGGCCCTGAATCAGATCTCAGCTATCTGACTGAGAACTCGTCATCTTGACACGTGCATTGCAGTTGGATTTGAGTTCTCAGCACCTCTCTGACACAAACGAAGAGCTTTTCATTCTGTGTCACTGACATAGTCATTGCCCTAGGTAACAAATTATTTAAAAAGAACTTTTCCCCTTTCAGTTTTTTATGCCAGATTCCAGATGAAAATTGTGTGTAGAAACATGACATTTTGTGCTGAAATCCATGTAGTTTTTGAGACATTTCCAATGAAGTGCAAACTGATATATGTTTTCCTTATCTTTCTCTTTCCTTCAGTCAAAATGCAGCCCTTGAATCTCTGCCTTTACTGGAAAGGTACCTCAATATGCAAACACGGACACTGGCTTCGGTGTTCCTGGGACAGATGAAAGTTTATCCCAGACAAGGGCCATTGTGGGAGGTATAACAAGAGTGCTGACCCCTTTCTCTCCTTGATCAAGTTCCTTTCAGTAGGTTTTTCGTGCTGGACTAGCTGGGAAAAAACTTTCCATTCAACATAAAGCGATGGTAAAGCTGTGTACCCAGGGCAGTTCTCTTTTTCACTTTTCAATCCATTTTTCTATTCCTAACTTTGCCACTTGCTCACAACCTCCAGGAAATCTCCTGCTCCCTCTTTTTCCTTTCTCCTTTTTTCCTCTCCCATTTTTTTACATGGATGCTAAGATCTCCCTTCACATGCTGAGATATACTGATAGAAAATGTTACACTGACCAATGTTTTTATACTTACCTATAATCAAAATTCTCTGAATATACAAATATTCTGTAGAAATACAAATAAAAAAGATACTGAAAAAAGCCATAGTTTTGTCAGCTAGCCATAATATTAGAAGAATCTCATTGAACTGTCCAGGCAAAACTAATTTAATTTGAGTGACACTATCCCATGAATGTATTTGTTCCAGTTGCATTTTCTGTGAAAGATAAGCTCAAATTAAACCTCTGTTCCCTTTATACTGCTGCAAGGTCTAGCAAATACTTTTGTGGGGATAATAGAGGGTAAATTCTTACAATAATAATGGTTGTACCTTGTTCAAACTGCATTGATTCTAAATAAGAAAAATAGCCATCAATTAGATATTTTTTTCTTCTGTAGGAAGTTTTTTCTGTATCTGTTTTTTCAAGTTATGATACACTGGAAACTTAATTTGGATCTGTTGTTTTGTGACATGATTAAAATATTCTCCTGTAACTTGTAAATTTACATTTGTCAACGTCACAAAATCAATACACATTTCAACATATCTAGTGTTACATGGCCACTAGGGTCCCCAGGTTAAAATGACATCAGTAGCAGAGTTCAGGGTTGGCAGATTCCTTTATACACTGTATGAGATTCCTGGCAGTAAAATTTTCTTTCATGTCCATAAGCTCTAGAAATTGTCATAGTTTGCTCAAAAAATCAAGTGAGGAATGTGTATCAGTGCTTTATAGGGTATGTCTCTATGAGCTATTGAAAGGCATTTGAGTAACCACTCAATTTTTTGATAAAGAATAGAAAGATATACAACTCCTGGCAATGTCATAGAACCAAAATGCATGCTTCAAATCAGAAAGTGCAGAAGGTTAATTTCAGAGGTACATTTTTATCTTTGCAACAAATGGCTTTTTAGTCTATAACAGGCATTTATAAATGTATTGAAATTGAGTCAGTGTTAAACCACAGATCACAGCAGCTGAGCAGCTTTGACGCTGACTGGTAGCAGGGACAAAAAGAGCAGGATGAGAATTGATGATATAGTGCATCTTGTAACTTCAGTGTGTAGCATAGCAACTGGAGAAACATCCGAGAAAAATCCCTTTGTTGACTTCATAGAACTGGAAATGTATTTAGTCTACAACACAGCTTTTATGCCCAGATTGCAGAATTGCAGAATTTTTCAATTTGGTGTTGCTCCAGGTTAAAAAACATACCAGCTGAAAAATGTGAATTGGAATAATTTGCCACCAGTTCTTAATATAATGACTGATTTCCAACTCTGTATTCAGCAAGCTGCAGGCAACGGGTTTGAACTGAATCCAGGTGGAAGTAGGCCAGACACATTAAATTTAAGACTTCTATATTTCACAACTCCCTACAGAAATTGTGCAAATAATGTAGTTGAAGTGCTTTCTACATACTGTGTAACCCAACTCTCTTGGCATTTTAATTAATTCCTTGCCCTTTTCTGCTGTATGCACTGTAAAGAGGTACACTAAGAGGAGGAAGGAATTGCAATAGAATCTGTCAAGCATTAGACGTAAAATGTTCTTGTATTAATTTTAAATTTAGACATAAACAGTGGGAAAAAGACAGAAGTTCATATATTGCTGTGGTAAGTAGTCAGGCTTTTCAATTTAATTGTTATTTCCACACCTATTTTCTGGTTAGGGCTGCCAGCAACGGAAATGCATAGCAGTAAACCAGTTGCCAGAGTTTAGGTATGCTCTCTTTTTGATTTTGAAGTCCAGACTTCTCTCCTAAATCCTTTTTGAGTATTGTGCAGTGGTAAAGCCGTGACTTTTTAAAAATGTAAATAATGAGACGATTTTTATCCAATTATATAGTCTCTTGTAGTACACTTTACTGCACTAGAGGCTTTCAATGAGAAACGCAATGCCAAGACTGGCACGCTGAATTTTCTGCATGCCAACAGAAACCTCACCCTTGCCAGATGGAATTGATGCATTAAATAGATCATTTTATTTCAAACGGAAACATTTTAATGACCATTTCTGTGCTATCTGTCTTCCTGTTTAGATTTTACTAAAAATTTGCACTCAAATGGCCGAGAGTGTAGAAGTTCTTGCTAATAAATGCTAACATTTTCATTTGGAAGCCAAGTTAAACATGTAACAAAAAATCACAAGCCCAGATAGAAAGAATTAAGAGTGTACTGAATCCTTAGGAGAATCATAGAATCATAAAGACTGGAAAGACCTCAAGGATCATCAAGTCC
>NW_010140043.1:7476-14420 GCF_000699245.1 Pterocles gutturalis | reverse complement strand
ATTATTATTATTATTATTATTATTACTTTCAGCAGAACTTCCCCTAGATGATCTTTCCTCCATCAGCCCCCTTTGGCATCCCAGAAGAATGTAAGAAATGTTTTTGGCTACAACTGGAGTCCTCTGCCTCAAATAGAAACTGCAGTGCTTGGTGCTACTAGTGAAAGCTTTGGATTGTGTGTGTTTTCTAAATACAGAGGCTGTTGGCACTGCTTTCTATTAAGGCTACTTAATAGAAACTTCCCATTTCATGCCCAATTTTCAGTTGTTTATAATATAGCTGAATGTCAGCTGTAGACTTGTAATTAGAAGTCTGTGGGCAGCACTCTCCTGCCTCGCTGGCGATTGCATCTCGTCCTGCTCAGCATACATCTGTGCAACACATCCAGGTGTACTCATACCACGGGCTGGCTGCTGGGGATGAGAGGTACCAGCAGCTGCACTGCAGGTGTGGCAGCACAGGTAAAGGGGAGATAAGTTATTAGCAGTGAAGGTGTGAAACCATGGGCCATGAACTGGGCAGATTAAAGCCAGCAGGAACACACCCAGCTGGGCTACAGCCTGACATCAGTGTCCCGTGGGGACACCTCCTAGCATGGTAAGCTTTCCGGGACAAAGTCTGCTTCGTCTTAACTGATACAGGTAGGTGCTGGGCTGGAAGCGCAGGGGATGTTCTCATGGAAAAAACGAGCTTTTACCCAGCCAGCAGAGTCACGGATGAAGTCATGTCATACACAGCCTCTGCCTGAAACTGGAACAGACAAATGTCACTGCAGTGTGTATATTTTGAAACCACAAAGGCTTTTAAAATGTGCACATGCTTCTTGTATGTGTTCTTCCAACTCTACCCCTTGGTGTGAGGTAACATATTCCTGTGGTGGACACCACTGAGAAACGCGCTCCCTGCTGCGAGGGAGTTGGTGCGGTGCGGCAGGGAGCTGGGGAGAGCTGCTGTACGAGCCGCTCCTCCCCGAGGGAGAAGGCTGGCGGGACCTGCCGCGTCTTGCCGAAAAGGCAGTGTTTCAGCAGCCTCCCCCTGTACGCCAGAGGTGAGAGCTCTTTGGGCGTAGGGAAGAGCTGCAGTTGGTCACATCCAAACCCGGGGTTGGTGCTGTGATTGCACCCAGGTCTTCTTGACAGCAGAGTCATCTTCAGCCTTGCAGAGCTTGAACTGCTGCCTGCGCTCTGCTCACCTGCTATTTTGGTTAATAAAGTTTGTACGTGATTGTTACTGAAGCTATTACAAACAGTTTTCCCTTGAAAGGAGATTTTGTCTTGGAACTCTTTGAAATCCTCCAGAAACCTCTGTTGGTGACTGAGGTAAACTATTATTATGAGGTAAACTATTTGGTTAATGAAAATTATTATTTTTTCAGTGTTTACTCTCATAAATAATGATTTTGATTCTCACGTGTTTTCTTTGGGAGTTCTTTGTTTCAAATGATAAATCTAAGTATTTAGCTGACCGAGGAGGAAGAACAAATTTTATCAGCTTGTTCCCAAGATCATAGCAGGATGTTGTCCTGCCATGGGAATTCCTTGGTTCTGGATTTTTAGCAAGACAGGCAGAGCAGGGAGGGTAGGGGTGGAAGGAGACATCTGATTACCCCCTACCTTTGGCAACCCCTGTGGTAGCTTTCTGAAGAGGGCTTTAACTCCACATGACATCCTTTACAGCTTAAGTCCTTTAAGTAGCCCAGAGACAGCAAATTTGTTACCTTGGTTTTGTTAGAGCTCCTTGAATTTTCAGATTTCTTTCTAGTGTTTCTTTGCTTTCCTTTTGCATCTTGCTCCTCCTAGAATCTGTCCACGCTGGAGGTGGCAGAGCAGGGTGGAGACACCCCAAGAGCATTTTTGGATCTGGCCACGCTGGCGTCACGCGCTCAGCGGCATGCAGATGTGCCTGAGATATGGCACATACACGGTGCCTCCTGCTGTGTTAGTGAGCATCTAGTGTAGGTGGGCTAAGAGAAGGGGACTGCAGCTCTGCTAATCCTTACGCGGATTCCTGGGGAGCTGGCAAACGACCTTGGCTTATGGTGTGGAAATAGTGACCCCAGCACTGCTCTGGACTGATGTCCAAGGAGCCGCAAGTTCCCATGCTGCAGATGGGGTTTGTGGGCACGGTGAGCAGCCCTGTCGCAGTGCTGGCTCCCACCGCTATCTCCCGGTTGGCAGAGAACCCTCGGGCTTTATTGACTGCCTTACTCCTTAATATTGTGCTTTCATTTCTTGCTCTTGCACAACTTACGAGACCAATTAAAATTGGCTGACATCTGGAGCCTGTAAAAGAAAAAAAGTTGGTGCTATTCCTGTGCTAGGGACGGATCCTGAACTCCCTGCTCAGACAAACCTTGCAGCAATTCCAAAGGCACTTTCTTCAAGTGCTGCTGGATTGGTCCCTATAGTGCGTTGGCTGGTGCATGAGAAATAAAGAAAAGCCCTTGACTATTAGTGGGTTCCGCTGTAATTCAGAATCATACCAGATGTTTCATTATGTATCAGCCGGCTATAAAACCGCTTCTTTGAGCTATTGAACAAAGACAGTTGACAAAAGAAAAATTAATGTTGTGTCTTTGATCTCGTGTTTTAAATTTGTCTTTTATAAATAGTGATGGGTTCTGGTTAAAAACACTCTAACAATTTGTTAAATATGCAAATGTCTGAAGTTTCTTAGCAACAGAACAAATAAGTGTTTTTCTTCTAATATAATATGTATGCTAGTTTAGTAAGCACACAATAAGTTAATTAGGCTGCGGTTAGGTATTATTTGTAAATGTCATATTAGCATGCTGTTTTGTTTCTTTGTTGCAACCGAAAGCCTCAAACTCACTGATGTCACTTATTGCATGTTGTTTTTTTTCCTCTCGTTTTGAAATGAGTTTATTTTTTAACATACTTGTGGGCAGAATAATGATTTATTAAGTTGTGTGTTTATCATTGTTTTGCTTGCTTGTAATGTCTTATTGTCTTTACATTGTTAGCAATGTCAGAGATTTTACAGGGAAATTCTAGGAAAGTACGCATTACACGTGTAATAAAGCTGCTGCAGTTTACTATGATTAATGTTGTTACAATGAATACCAAATGAATTAATAATGATGGGGCCACTTAATTTTAAAATGTTGGCATTTGTCTAAATGCTGCTCTGAGAGAGGGTGGAGGAGCTTGGCACAGTAGGAATTGGATAAAGCAGCAGTTTTGCTGCCAGCATCCAAGCAGCTTGTTTCTCTCCAAACAGTTACGGTCAACTGTTAACATATTCACTGCCAAGTACATTTATGTAAATCCAGAGAACCTTTTCCTATGACTGTAAAATTTCACTTTATAGGCTTGTGTTTTCCCCCTCCTCTAACAAAGCATTCTGCCAATAGCTCTGCTACTTCCATGGTCTTGCTGTAGCAGGTGGGGAGAAATTCCAGTCCCATACGCCTCTGGGTTACTGGCAAAGGCAAGGGATGGGGAAGCCTATTCATGCAAGCAACCAAGCAGGATGGAACTTTCTTGTAAAAATTTTGAAAGCTTGAACATTCAGATCAAATCACATTGCTAATCTGGGAATGCTTCCCTGACAAGCTTCAAGCATGTTTCGAAGTGTCTTGAGCCTCACTGCAGTGGTCCGACAGTCCTTTATCAGCAGGGAGTAGTTCTAGATGGGGCATTTTTACCCTGATAAAGTATCTGTAAGAGCGGAATCATGAATTGCTCGATGAGAGCACTCGGAAGAGAACCACTGTTCACAAAGGGCAGAGTGTGCAAGTGACTGCATCCACCTGGCTGAAGCCCAGCCCTGGCACTGGATGAGAGATGCCTGAGGAGAAACAGCCTTGACTCTGTGGTTGGAGTAAGGTTTCTATCCACATCCAGAGAGGGATTTTTGCCATGTCTGAGCAGTTGGAGATGGATTTTTATGCTCTGTGCATGGAGGCCCATACATTCTTATAACGTCAGTTTTCAAGCGGCCAGCAGAAACTATCCATTACATCCTTGCCACATGCCAGAGGATCAAGGTGATGTGTCCCTCTGAATTTTTATAAATGAAAGAAGCTTTACTGCAAAAGTCAAACAAGATACCATGGATTGCCCCTGCCCAAGTGTATTACCTGTAGACTAGCGGATCAGAGCTCACCAAGGTTGCTGCCTTTACTGAAAATGATGTTCTGCTGTTGGTGAGTTGTGCTGAACTAGATGGACGTTCTGTCTTCTATTTCAGTTCTGAATTGCCTTCTTTCTCACTGGATCATCTCAGTCTGCACTAGTTTATATTGCCTGTTAGTCACCTAAATGGATGGCTATTCCCAAATATAACTTCATGGAATTTTTGCTGCTCTCTGGCTACTGCATTTACCCATGCTGATTAGGTGTGATGGTGTTGTTGGGTACAGCTGTAGCAACAGTATTATAACATTTGGATCCCTACCAGCTTGTGGCAAGCTTCATTACGGCAGCATCCCTGGGAGCTGAAGGTGATTGGACTTCTGGTTTTTGCAAAAATTTCATCACATCAGCAAAGTAATTTTATTATCCTGGGAGAAAATGTTATGAGCATCTAGATTGACCACCTGTGTAACGCAGGGCATAGATTTTGGGTTTATGTTTTCACTGCCACACCCACTAGCTCTCAGTTGAATTAAAGCACGATGGGTGGTTTATTTTCTAGGAATCCTAGAAGGATGGACCTCCTTCCCAGTAGTCTGTTCAATTTATTAATTATCTTAACAAGTAATTTTATCAAAAGCTTTTAATTTTGGATGAATCTGATGTGTGTTGCACATTGCTGGTTCTTCCTCTCCTAGGGACCATGGAAGGGCCATATGCAGCAGTCTGCAGGTGTTTTCGCAAGGATAACTCGTGCAAATCGGGTACCTGCCCTCCGACGATGGGGGGCACAGACAGCTGTGGTACCTGCCAGCTTTGAAATTGTGTTTATGAGCAGGATTGCAGAGGGGAGCTCTAGAAAGAGGAGGTATCATGGGGCTTGGCAAAAGTAAATGGCCTGAAGAAGTGAGCAATGACCCTCTCTGTTGTGTGGCTGTGTCCAGCTGCCGCCAGCCCTCGTGAGAAAAGGGAGGAAGGTGGGGGCACAAGAGCAGGATGTACCCTCAGCTCGTGAACAGCTCTCTGGCCCTGCATACGAATGAGCAGCACAGGATTGTACACGTGCATTTGGTTAATATCCTAAAATCCAGTTTAACAAAAAATCAACGTTTCATAGTAAACCACCCTCTTGCTAATTTAATCCAAGGTAACCTGGGTGTCCCCTTCGACTTGAATCCCTTTGTGGTGGTTTGGGTGGTTCTGTCATTTTGGCCAGTCTGGTTTTATTCTTTCCTTGTTACGGCTGGTGTCTCTCTGACATTCTTTCGTTTCTTACTTGGACTGTAGTACCCTTGGCTGTAAGATCATCTCTGTCCTGTGCTGGGGTGACACCAAGTGTGATCGGGGTGTGATTCTTGGCAAGGGCTCCTGATGCTGGCAGAGGGGGATCACAAAGAAGTGGAGGGTTTCCCAAAGTTTGTGGGCTGTAACAGTTTGCACAGGGAGTCTTTAAATAGAGAATACTTTGCTTTTCTTAAGTCCAGGCAAAGACAATCTAACTTCCCACTAAAGCATGCGGGATTTTTGTTTACTTTGTTGGTCACATAGAAAAGGAAGTTTTGCAGCATGTGCTCATTGGATTCCGATAAACACCCAGCAAGTTCCTACATATGCTAATTAAGAGATAATGTTAATAGGCTGGAATGTTGTCACAGGATTATGCTCTCCTGCTGCCACCAAAAACATTGGGGCACTGACCAAAATAACAGTTACAGACGTGGAGCCATAGTTAGTTCCAAAGCAGGTACCACAACAGTGCCTTTGGCCGTGCGAAACAGCGGATGGAGAGGGCACCGGTTGCCTGATGGATGGACAGACAGACGGATGGATGGCGCGATAGATGCCGTGCTATTGTTATCCTGCCCCTTTCCCACCGGCTGCAGCAGGAGCCTTTGTCTGCCGCAGCCAGGCGGGAGGGGGCTTGCCACAAAAGAACAGTTTGGTTAAAGCATTCTGGTGTTTTATGAATAAATTGGATTCTACTTACAGCATTATTAACCTGCTGTATTCTGACGGGCTTAGGGGGAGATTATCGTGCGCTTGAACAAATCAGTATCCACAGATCCACACAAATACTGGGTTTTAACAAAAATATACTGTGATTAAGGCACACAGCGGATCAAATTCAGCCCCGACTTACACCAGGTGCAATCTCATTGATATCCGTGGGTTAAAAAGCAATTTTTACAACTTAAAGCAATCAGAAATCAGCTTAGCGTACAGACTTACTAGACCAAAATAAGGCCCAAGAGACTGTACGCTAAGCTGATTTCTGATTGCTTTAATTTTTTTAAACTTTTATCAAAGATTAATGGTCAATTATCTGGCAATCTGATTTTCTGGTACAGATTCCATTTGCATAATTTCACAGACACTTAAAATATGACCAGACTCTAATCAGTATGAAATGGGTTGAGGCATGGCTTGGTATGGCTGATCAAAATCAGCCACAATCCCTGTAAATATGTACTATTGCTGTAGTAACGAGGGAGATTTTAATAGGCTGTCGTCTGAGCAGTAAACAGTCAGTTTAGATCTTTTTTTTTTTCCTGTTCTCTGCATGGCTAAATACGACTCCAAGGCTAATAGGCAAAAGTACGCAGTCAAAACTTGCTTTCCTTCAGGTTTTTCATTATGTGCTTGAGCAGCACTGTTTCCACAGACACTCCTGACATTTATTTGCTTTTGCTACAATACTTGCAAAAATGTCCATCAAACTGCATGCACAGGTTAAAATGGAAAATACTCTGCAATATTTGCCCTCTAGAGTAATCTTTACGTAACTCATATGAGTGTGGAGTGCTGTTCTTTTATAATAGGCATGCAGGTCACTGAATGAGAGCTAA
>NW_010140043.1:0-7463 GCF_000699245.1 Pterocles gutturalis | reverse complement strand
CCCCCCCCCCCCCTCACCCCCAAGGGCCTAAAAAATATATATACCCTGGGATTAAGGAAAGTTTATTTCCCCCTGAGGGCTGATAATGCTGCTTTACAGATATTTCAAGGCAAGGGAGGGCAGTCAGATTCTCTGCTTCTGCTCCCTGTGTACATCATGGGCCAGATGATGCTCTGGCAGCTGGATGGAACTGCTGGAATATGTCCTCTAGAAGGACACTCGGTCTTGATTTGGAGGTGACAAGAAATGGAGAATTTACCATCTCCTTTGATCATCTGGTCTCGTGCTTTATTACTCTTCTGTTCAAATGTGTTCCTTATTGTTCATATTTTCCTGCTTTACCTCCAGCCTGTCAAGATTTTATCTGGTACCTGGCTGTGATGCACTGTGCTACTTCTGTCTCCTTGTAGCTAAACTGATGCAGGCCTTCAAGGAGCCACCCGTGTGGCACTTGGTGACGTGCAGTGCATCTGTGCTGGCTTTAATCCAGCCCACTTAGTAACAACAGCGATGGAAACAGCAAAAGGATGACTACAGGATGAAGCCAGCCACGTGGTGGAAGGGATTACGTAGTTAGTGCTGAACCCTTCTGCAGCTGTGACGTCTCTCTCAGTGTTACCAAGCCAAACTAGACCAAATCCTGCCTCCTTGCTGCAGGGCAGACTGAAGTGAGCCACATTGTCCGGTTCTTTGTTTGCTCAGGCTGTTTGGAGAGGGTGGGTGTTTGTGCTCCTTAATTTTTTACGATTTCTTCCAAAATAGGTGCCTGGCATCCTGCTGGTGTCCTAGTCGTGGTGCTCTGCTGTTGGGTGGCTGCTCTTTCTCACTCGGGGATTTATTAGGAGGGATTTTAGGCTGGAGAGATGGAGGGCCAGTGGGTCGTCAGGACAATCTGCTGCAGTGGAGGAGACCCAGGGGCTCCTGGCTCTTGGTATGGTGGGACAGACTGTCTCACTGGCAGGTGCTCCTGGTCCACCAGGGCTATGCAGTTTGTGAGTGCTCAGGTGTGTATTGGCTGCCTGCAATGAGGGGAAATACGTTCCACATCAGCCAGCTGTTTGTGGAGGGTTTTGCTTTGGGTTTTTTTAAAGGAGAAAAAAAAAAAAAAAAAAGAAAAAAGGGGGGGTGAGCAAAGGTCCACTGGTTTCATTCCCCTTGGTATATCAGTGCCTGACATGTTAACCATGTGGCATCATAAAGGACTGAGCAAAGGGGTGGAGAATGTTAAAATAATAAATCTGGTCATCCTGCCACCCAAAGCCAGTTGTGAGACAGCTTCTGCTTGTGTACAGTGAGCTGGCTGGGTGGATGCTCATGGCTTTTAAATCTTCTTCACCCCATTGTAAACTTCCCAAGGATGGGACCCATTAACAGTCAAAACTTCTGTACTGGCCCAATCCCTTCCGTTCTGGTTCTTCCATAAATACTATTTTTTTTTTACAGATCTGAAAGTGAATGCAGGTTTTTTCCTCCCATCTTCTGCTGGTTTTATAGGTCACAATGCTCGTTACTCATCTGTGCCATAAGTACGTGATGCACGTACGCAGAGAAATGGGTCAGGAGAAAGCCAGTGTCAGGGAAAGACATGCACAAACTGTGGGGGTTGTTTTCTGTGGTGTTGTTTTTCAAATCCTGGTTTGATTTTTAAACCAGGTGAGCTTCTGAACACAGAGAGTGCAGGATGGGCCCAGCCTATCTTCCTCGGGTCTCCGAGTCCCACTCCAGCAGTCAGCAAAAAAACCAATAAACTTGCTCCAAATGCTGGTATAAAACAAAGAGAGGATTTCGAGATGAGAGGAGTCAAATTGAAAGAAACAGTAAAAGAGTAGATTTCTGGTTATCAAAAAATATAAAAGTCCATGTGTGTAAAACGCCATTCACTTCTTCCCACCGGGGAGCCCCTTGCAGAGCTTTCTCCTCCTGGTTGTGTTCATTTCTTTTGTTGTTTTGCAGCATCTCTTTTGGGGTAGGTTTTTTTGTGCAGCACCATTTCTTTGTACTATCAATGTTTCCTCCCAAAATGTAAACAAAAGTAAGAGAAAAGCCTTATGGGGAAAAAATCCTATGAATTATAAAGGCACTTATAATTTATTTTAAGACTTTAGAACTGTCTGATAAAATTAAATGGAAGTATATATATAACATATACTGTGGTATACACAGAATGGGAAAATACGGATCTTGAAGAGTAACAGAAATTAATCTGTTATCTGCATCCTCCATTTAATTCCACAAGATCTTTCTGCAAAGATGTGAGTGAGTACTATGGATCTGAATCTGAAATGTCTTACATTCTGGAGCATTCAGGGTCAACTACCAGAATTTTATGGTGGTGGTCGGGTTTCTGAGGAACAATCTCTGATGGTTTTTTTTTGACACTGGCAAAGTCCCCTCCCCGGTGGAAGCCTCACCTATGTGAAAGTCATGTTAATATGTCCACTGGGGTTTTTCCCTGTGAAATTAAGCAACAAAAAAATGTCTCTCAGTTTTCTTTTTAACTATTATTTTATTTTAAGATATGGCAAAGTGAAATGCAGCTGTGGAATATTGTAATCCTTGCAACAGTGAGACAAAACCCCAAGCTGCAACCTTGGGATATGTGAATGCTTGCAGTCTTTGTTTTTTCTTTTAGAAACAATTATTCTTGTCCCTTCCATCATAAGAAAGCTTCACAGTTCTTTGAATTTATAAAAATGCCTATTTAGGTTTATCATTATCTATTTAGGTTTATAGTTCTATATTTATAAGTCACATATTTTTGGAAAGGTTAATTACAAAAATTAAAAATTAATATTTGCCCACCTGTCCCCCCCTTCAAACTTCATGTGTCAAAGTGCCAAACCTGTGCCTGAGCAAACCCTGCCAGCTAGCCAGCTCTGTGTTAGCTGAACGTGGGGCGAGGGGGCACTGAGTGGGGTCTGTAAGAGTGTGGTGACAAAAGTTGTTACCGGTTTGGTACGTGGGGAGATGTGTGTCTGCAACATCCATCAACCCTCCTCAGGGAATCCCATGGGATTCTGTTAAACAAGATAGGGTTCTTTCTGTTTCTCATTTATGCAAATAAAAGGTGAACCGGAAAAGCCATCAATAAGAGTTAAGCGGCAATATCAAGTCAGTTTTACTGCCAGGTCACTCAGTCCCCAACAAATCAAGTAGGAAAAATGCGTCGCCTCTAAGTGTAATAAACAGGTATATGACCCCTCTGTAGTGCTGCTTTCTCTGCACAGTGCAACTGGCCAGGGAGCTGCCAGCATGCAACTTCACCTCCTGTGAGCCACGGCGGGGAATTCGGCGGGTCGGGCTAGCTTCCCTTGACATCTGATGGAGGATTTTTCTTTCCACTTTATATGTAGGGTAAAATTGTGATCCAGGCTTTGGACTACTAACCGGCACTAGCAGAGCTTTGTAGACATGTTGGTATTCCTGGCTGGAAGGCTGAAAGAATGCATGAGAGAGTGAATCTCTAGCAGAGATTTCATTATACCTTCTGGTTTTCAGGGACTTCATCTCTTGCTCCCCTCTGTCTTTCCTCTACTTTCTGTCTCAATTCTTCTTGAAAAATCATTTTAGTCCTTTAAAGTACACCTTCCCTCCCAGTATCGCACATCACAAGTTTGTATAAAAATGTCTTTTGGGTTGTGTTTTCAATTGTGTGCATTGCTGATGTGATTTGCATGATCAATCATAATCATTGTGTGTAGGGGAAAAAAGAAACAAACATTTCATTCCTAACCAGCTCAAGTGACCACAGGGAACGAGTACAACCCCCAGGCCAGGATTAATCCTTCTGGACTTCAGGCATTTCAGCGTATTGCCTGACTCGGGAGCAGTGCTGCTCCAGGTTCCTCTAGAGAAGAAGATGGCTCTGAAATCTTCTGGTTGTTGATGGGAGAAACTTTTTACTCCATTTATTTGAGATGGAGGCCAGAGCGCACGCATCCTTATGCCAGGGATTGGCTGAGATATACCAGGCAATTCAAGAAATTATGCAATGGTGGGCAGACATTTGTGTTCTCCCACAGTGATTATAGGAGCTTTGTTTCCATAAGAAGTCAGGCCAAAAGTTTTATTCTAGAGAACAAAAACCAGTGCATTCTGAAAACAAATAGTGTGCACAGAGTTTTCTCTGGGGAGAGGCTGAGGGAACTAACCGTGCAACAGATGATGTTCTAGATCCCTTCACAGACTGCTGCACTCGTGGCCGGGCTGTTTGGGCTGCCATAAGCAGAAACACAGACCTGAAATTTAGGTCTATGCAATGCAATTCTGGTGACATCCATACAGTAGTCAAGAAAAAAACCCACTAGACTTCATCACGGTTTTCCCAGGAGGGAAAATCAGTGAAGCTTAGAAAACTATAGTGCATAAAACTATGGTGCACTGAATTTCATAACTGATAATTCAAGCAGTGCTAATTTTGTAATCACTCTTACAGGTTTGATTTATCGGCTGCATCAGCCTGAGCTGACAGCAGTGAAGGGGGCAGTGAGCAGCAAGCGCTGCATCGTGCTCCAGAGAGCCTTCAGAGGGAGACCTGGGCAGCTCTGGACAAAGAGAGTGTGTAGTTCTACAAAGAAGTGGGAATCACTGGGTCATTGCTGTGTCCTGGTTCTTCTCAGCCCTTAAAATCTCATTTGTGAACCTTTGCAAGTTAAACCAATCTCAATGCCATGCTGAGTGGAGCTGGAGGTGGTGCAGCCCTCGGTTAGCCTCAGGACTTGGGGTGAAAAGCAGCCTAGAGACCATCTTTGTTATTATCTTTTGGAGTTGTGCTCTAGGTACAATTGTCCCTGAGACTACACTCCCACACTGTAATTACACCTGCTTCATTTACGGAATACCGTGTGTTATATTTGTAGCCTGAGTTTTAAATGTGTATGAGGAGAAAATGAGGTTATATTATTGCTGTAATTGAGAGGAACTAGGACAAGTTTTATTAATTTCCTGACACAGAGTACTGAGTAAGCCAATATTTTATGGGAAAGTTCAGGGAGAAGAGTAATATATGTTACAATTCTGAATTCTGGAGGATACTCAAAGAGTTTTACTGGCAATTGATTTTTCTACAGGTAAATTGTAATCCTTGATAGGCAGATGTGCCTCTGAATATAGTGTCTGCACTGAGATGCACTCACTGAGGGTACGATGGAATGGAAGCAGAAGGTGTATCAGCTCTGCTCTGACAGGCAGTGAGAAACTGGAAACTGGAAATCCTGCCTGGAGAATCTACCTTTCCCTCAGCTAAAGCAGCTAGTACTGTGTTATCTGGATCACTGTGAATGCTGAAGGTTCACAGAAATATTTAGCATATGAGCATCTGACTAAAAAAATCCATAATTTGCCATGTGTTTTAAGAAATTCTCTTTACAGACACTCCTTTGTCCTGGTCTGTGTTAGCTTTTACCTACCATTGTTTTCTATCATTCCCTAATTGCGCTACGTTTTAGTAAGTCTTTAGCTTTCTGTCTCTCCGTGCAGTACTAGCTAAAGATTTGAAAACCACACTTGGTGTTCAACACTGGGAAATGCTGCTGAGCTCCTTTGCAGAGAGGACCCTGGTTGTGTGGCCCTGGGAAGAACAAGCTCAGGTTTTTTGAGGAGGGGACATCTCCATCTGCAGTGACGATGTCCCTTTGCTGGGGCTCCTGTCCCATGCTGCTGGGGGGACTCTGGGTGAGTGAGGGAGGCAGCTGCTGTGGCCCCCGAGGCAGCGGCAGCAGTGAAAGGGACTGACTCTGTGGATGAGAAACCTTCTGCTTTCACTTGTACTGGTACCTGGTTTTATAGGCGAGTTAGTGGGGAGATTTTCACACTGTTGGTTTTACATGTTTGTGATGCTGGGTGTGCTGCAGCGTGCCACTGCTTTGCATCGTGTAGTCACAGAAGTGATGGTATGTCAGGGTTCGGTGCAAAAACACCTACTTCATAGGAACCTACTGATGGGACACACACAATGTGGTTGCTCTGTCCCTTCTTTCAAATGGCAACATCACAGAAACACTTTGCTGATACTGAAATTGCTGAAGTCAAAGTAGTAAGGGAAGTGTAAAAAACATACATGTCAGTGGTACTACCTTCCCCTCTGGCAGCAGGGTTGCTCTGCAGTGCTTTTGGCCTTTCTTTGGGAAAGAACAGGTAAATAATGCTGACAGAGTGGCTGGGCAGCAGAACTGCTGCTGCTCTGGGGGAACTGCGACACTTCAGTTCTTAGCAGTATGGGCTCTTCATGTTCCAGGTCTTTTTTTCCTGCTGCAGTGATTCACGGGGGTCCTTCATTCATCTCCTCACTTGCCGAGGCTTTGGGCCATTTCAGAATTATCCTGCTGTATGTGCAAAGGAGAGATCTTGTAAATATAAAGCAGTGCCCTGAGAACACCAGCGTCCCTGGTGTGGTTAGGTAATGGTCAGGCCTGGTGTCTCGTGTCACATGAGCACTTGTTTCTGCTTCTGTCCCTCTGGGTGCTTATTACTCAAGGGAGAATCAGCTGTCCTGCCTCAGTCACTGCTGGGTTTGGACCTTGGGCTGGCAGCCTGGTTTGCTGCTGGAACAGCACTGCAGCAGAATTGTCCGTGATTGCAGCTCTGCTGCCAGTGACACTTCTCAACAGAGCTTTGTTTGTCACGTTGTCCTACGGGTGTAACAAATGACCCACTTTTTGCTCTGGGGAGCTGCTCCACAGCTGCACTGTCAGGGACACTCATGCCCCACACACAGTACTGCGCGCCAGGAAAGGTCTGCTGCTGCGAACACTGCAAGAGAGCGTCTGCAGGAAGCTCTGAGTGCTGCTGGCAGTGAGTTACCCTCCCGCAGTACACGGAGCACGTGTTGTTTTACTGGCTGAGCATGGTGACCAGGTTGTCTGACCTCCCCAAGATAAATTGAAGGCACTAGCTGTGGAGCTGCGAAGCACGTGCTCAGATAAACAAGATTTAACTGGGAAACGTGAATCCCCAGCAGGCTGCGGACCCAGAGTTCCTCATTGTCTGATTCCTTGAGCACCTAACCCATTACTTACCCCTGTGCTTCATGTGGAACCCCTGAGCAGGCTGGTGTGGATGCTTGATTTTTCTGTTACGTGTGGTGAGGAACCGTGGGATCAGTTGTGCCAACAGGGCGCTCTAGTTGCTGTTTGTCTCTTAGCTGTTCAATAAATTTAAGATGTTCCACTAAGCAGATGGCTGTGGAGGGCATCTTTTAGATGTTGTACATTGATGATGGGTGCACTTAAAATTCAAAAGTGAATCCACTTTAACAAGTCATTCTAGTGGGGTGGAGGAGACTGCACTGTTACATTTTTGGTTAAAAACTGGAGTTAACTTTCATGAGTTTCACATTTACTCTGGAAGCCAGTTCGTGTGGGGGCCTGGTTTTTTGAACAGCCCCCGTGGCTGAGAGCACCTGCCCTTCACCAGGAAGGCTGACGGGTAATGGTGCCAAGTCCCTTCTCTGCCACCCCAGGCAG
>NW_010140042.1:0-9375 GCF_000699245.1 Pterocles gutturalis | reverse complement strand
TCCAGGGCTTGCAATTGGCGTCTCAGTTCGGTGACTTGATTGTTGCACGTCTCCACCTCCTGACCACTTGTAATAACCTCCCGATTCACCTCCTCAATCTGAAAATCACCAGAATGCAGGTGTTCAGGGAATGTTTAATGTAAGTCAGATTAAGTATTAAGGAAAGGGCAGCGAATCCAGCAAAATACATGGAATGAGAAAGGTTTGGGTGAGCTCTCTCATCCTAACGGAGTGTAAACCCCGCTCATCATTCCTCTTGCTCTCCTAACAGTCCTGCTGTCCAGTTCTTCTCACTGTTACTGCTTTGGAAAGAGTTCCTGCCTCGGGTCTCAGAGCGGCAGCATCCCCTGTGCCACCTGCTCGATTTAACCGGTGCTAAAGGCTGGTCTAGGGTGTTGTGTGGTTTGAACGTGTAATGAATCCCTGTGGAACCGCTGCCTGCTGTTAGCCTGGGAAGCTCAGAGCTGCACACATTCACCCACCTTGCACTCGTACCAATCCTCGACTTCTTTGCGGTTGCGTTCAATCAGGGTTTCGTACTGGCACCTCATCTCCTCCAGGATCTTCCTGAGGTCTGGCCCAGGGCAGGCGTTGACCTCCACGCTCACATCTCCAGTCGATTGTTTCCTCAGACAGTTCATCTCCTGGAAACACCACCAGATCATGTCATTTTGTTAAAAGGAGGCAAAACCCGAGGGAGCTCAGTTCCTGTGCAGGGAAGAGCAGAGCCCCTGGCAGCGCCCCTCTCCCCAGCTCAGGAGTCCCAGGGGTGGGGACCCCGGAGGGGAGGGTGCTGGATCCTGCAGGAGTTAACGCTCGTGGCAGGAGAGGGGCAGGACCTACCTCCTCGTGGTTCTTCTTCAGGCAGCAGAGCTCCTCCCGCAGCGACTCCAGCTGTGCCTCCAGGTCAGACCGGCAGAGCGTGAGCTGATCCAGGACCTGGCGCAGGCCGTTGATGTCGGCCTCCACGCTCTGGCGCAGGGCCAGCTCCGTCTCGTACCTGGTTTGTGCAAGAAAGCAGAAATTCAGACCGGCTGCATCTCCTTCCCCACCTGCCTGCTCGGAGCAGTGTTTGTGGTCTAAGCTGAACGCACCCTGCACCAGCTCTCTGCACGGCCGTTCACGCCTGTTATGTGAAAGCTTTTCTTCCTCATCTATTTTTTTCCTGCTCCTGATGACTGTATGTTTGGTGCCGCTTATTCAGCTGCATTTCTGCTCTGCTGATCCCAATCTGCACTGGTCTGTGATGGGAATGCGCCAGCGACACCACCAAGGACCACTCCCTCCGCTGTGGTCCCCAGCCCTCACCAACAAACGCTGTTGCCAAAGTTTTACCTGAAAATACTAATTAAGGGAGGGCTGCTGACCAAGAGCAAAATGAGTTTCATCATTCCATCCTGCCCTAATGTGGTGTTGCAGAGAAACTCGTCGGAGTCTCTAATTAGCGCACCGAGACTCCAGAGCGAGAGGCGAAGGGGCAGGGAGGGGCCGGGGGGCTGCCTGCACGGGGGGCACTCACTTCACGCGGAAGTCGTCAGCGGCCATCCTGCTGTTGTCGATGTCCAGGATGATCTTGTTGTTATCGATGGTTGCGCAGACAATCTGGAAAAGAGCAGACCGTGAGAGATGCGGCACTTCTCTCTGCTGGCACAGTCCAGGGCTGTGTCTAGGTCGCAGCTAGGTGCAAGTCTGCACAACTGCCTTTTTCTGCTCCTTCCTCCTTGGGTGACCCTGTTCCTTGAGCAGAGCAGCTGCAGGAGGGGGCTTTGCCTGCGGCACTCACAGCCAGTGAGGAACAGAGCTTGGCTGTGCAGGGGTTGGCAGTTAAAGAGCTGGGAGCTGGGACTTCCCAGTTTCGAGGTCTGAAGGCAGGCTCTGAAAATGCTTCACAAAGAAGTGAACCACCGAAAGAACCTTCCTTGAGACAGTCAGCCTCCGCGGGCACTCAGGCTGCCGTGTTCTTGGCTTCGAGCTTAAGGTTCTTCAGGGAAGACAGCTGGAAGGTCTCTCTAAGCCTTCAGATCAGGCGTAACTCTCACTGTGGATATATGAGGATCAGGCTCTTTGTGCCACTGCAGCAATCAATCTTAAACACAGAACCTTTCCCACCTAGAATTTGCAGTGCTTCCTTTGGTACAGCTGACACCACTACGTTTCCTCAGAGCACACTTGCTGATATTATAATAGTATGGTCAAAACACAATGCAACAAAGGATCCTTTTCCTCTTTAAGAGCACTGTCCCGCCTGGATCACTTGCAGCATGCATCTTTAGTGTGCACCCATGGGGGAACCTGCCAACGTGTGTGTTTGCAAAGACACTGAACAGCACCAAAGTTACCCCTAACAATTGCAGGGGGTTCTAAACACAAATGCAGGAATCAGTTTTAAATAGAGGAGGAACAAATGGAAAAGAGGATTACCTGATTTTGAAGATCTTCGATTTCTTTGTAATAGCAGCTGTAGTCCCGGGGCTCACAGGAGAGGCCCTGGGTCGCGTACCACTCCCTGATCCTGCACTCCAGTTCAGCGTTTTCCTTCTCCAAGCACTTCACCTTGTCCAGGTAGGAGGCCAGGCGGTCGTTGAGATTTTGCATGGTGACCTTCTCATCGCAGGATGAAAGCAAACAGTCGCCACCAAGACCACCAACGACCACACCGCCTCCGAGGCCAAAGCCCAGGCCATTGCCATAGCAGTTGCCACCTCCATAGCTCCCACCAGCCAAGCTACCAACACTCAGTCCCCCTCCATAATTCACTCCACCGCAGTAACTCCTTCCAGAAAAACCTCTGCCACTGCCTATCCCATAGGAAGAAATCCGTGCTCCACCACCACCACCAATGATACAGCTGCCACCACTGCTCCTGCCTTTGCTAGACACCGTAATAGTCTCCTTAATGTTGCAACTCATGGCGCCAGCAGCTGGAAATGCAAGCAGGAGCCCAAAGCAAGATGCACAGCTTGATATTAAATCAGACTGCGAGTTGTCCGCTGCCGCGGAACTCTATTTATACCTTCCACAGTGGGTGTCACCTCTGTCTCTTCTTCCCATAAGGCTGGCTACTCCAGCCATTGGTGCCAAGAATAATTTCTCAAAGGGAAGTTTCCTTTCAAGAATCCTGGTCGACAAGGAAGGTACTTTACATGTCTCTTGCTAATTTCAAAAATGCATTAGCAATAATGTTTTATGAATCATCAGCTTTTTGTTTATGATGCAAACTTTACAGCATTAAGCCAGGAAAAACACTGTCCTAAATTACATACCAGGAAGAAATCATTAAAGGTTATTGCATCAAAGGGCTCTTTATCTCTCATTAATTTATTTTCATTTTATTTTGAGTTGAATAAGCAGTTTTCGTGCAAGGTGCTGATGTTGGAATATGTCAGATGAAAAAGAAAGACTAAATACGAAGTTTGTCTCTGGAATGATGTATGAGGAATGATGTAAGAACTCTGTGGAAAGATCAGAGAGACAGAGATTAACCTGCAAGTCTCTCCGTTGGCAGAGTGTCAGCCCCAGACACTCGGCTACGAGACGAGTGAGGCTGTGGAGTGATCTCTTAATGGACACGGAGGAAAGGTTCTTCATAGATGATCAGGGCTCTCCAGCAGCTCATGAGGGATTTGTTCTTTATGTGGAGAGCGTAGGGGAAGGTAGAAGTACTTTAAATATTTCCTGTTGTTCAGTGAAAGATATTTCTGCAGTTTCCATCCTTATGGATAGCGCTTGTTGGCGGGGAAGGGGGGTGTTTGGAAACAGTGGGTGGGAGAGGAAACATCCTATGGGCAAAGGGCTCTGGCAGTATGGGCTGCACTCTGGTTGGCGTTACTGTCCCAGGAAACACCGCGGCAGAATTGCTGGTAAAGCTGGCAGAGCGATCGTTGCCCACACCAGTCCTACACTGGCTTGAGGAAGGTGGATGAAATACAAACTAGAGGTTCTTCTCTATCACTAATGTCTCCAGATCTCAACTAGGCAGAGAAATTACAAAGTAAGAATCCTTTCACTCTTCTGACAACAAAGCTCAGGCTGAGCTCATTTTCGTGAGATGTTTTGCTCAGACTTAAGAGCAATGGCCTCCTCTCTGGGCCAGCCGGTTTCTTTTGCAGGCATTCCACAGCTTTCTGGAACTAATCGCTCACTGTAAGAAATTCTCCAAGCTTGCTTCACCGGGGAACGAGTGAGATCCAACTCTTGCTCAAATCCTCACTCTGTGTCAGGACCCTGCACTGGAATAGCTATTATTACGGCAGGTAAATCATCCCATTTACTGAAGGGCTGAATTATCCCGGTATTCATGGATTTGCCCATCCTTTCATCACTCTTACCCTCCTTATTTCTGTTGAAAAGATCATCCCCTTATCTCTGCATCCTTGGATGTTGCTTATCCAGCACAATGGAAGCCAGCAGCGTTCCTGTGACATCCAGCAGGCTGGAGACAGAGGTGTGGAGAGACTTGCTTCGAGTGCTTTACTCGGTCTGCAGCTGGACCTGGCTGGGCTGAACCGAACGGCAGTGCCTGAACACCAGCCTGCCCTCCCCTCCCAGCTGTGCTCCACTCAGTCCCTCAACACCAAGGAGCAAAGCTCAGAATGGGTAAAAGCCATGTATGGGAAGGAATACTTGAATTTCGTTACTAGGACTGGAGAACATAATTGGAGTCAGGGTGTGGTGGCAAGAATGAGCCGAAACTGATGTAATATTGCATCGCTTGAAGCTTTGCCGGTCCTGGGGATGATTCTTCAGGAGTTTCCCAACAGCTGTCTGCAGCAAGCATCTTTTCTGAGGGAGCGCACATTCCTCTGCTCCACAGTTATCATTTTAGCACATCAGAAGAACGCAGGCAGAAACATGGGATGCCTTACCCCTCTGTGGGAGTGGAGGATGTCTACGTGCCTCTTGCGGCAGTTATTGCGGAGGCCAGAGAGGATGGCTCCTGCTCTCCTGAGATCCCTCGGCCCCCCGTGGGACCCCCTGCAGCTTTGTCCATCAGACCCACCCCCTTCTGCCACGGCCTTCGGCAGGCGCCTTTGCCCAGGACCCTTGCGTGGCACACACTTGCTCTCTTTCTTGCTGTTTTTCCTTTTTGTCTTCAGGAAATGGGTGCACTAGTTAAGCTCAGATAAAAGTAAATAATCGTTCTGAAGACCTTAAAAAATAAATTAAGCCTTCCCTGCTGTTTTCATTCGGTTATTTGAACTCATGAGCTTCCTGGGTCTGTCTCATTAGCACAAAAAAATATGGAAATCTGATGGAAATGTAGTTTCCAGCCCAAGCTTTGCGGCACCATAATTTGCAGCTCTTTAATAAACGGGTTGTTTCCAGGGTGTTTTCTGCTGGGGAGCTGTTTATCACAAGCTGCCTTCTCATGCTTTCCAGACACATCCCAACTTGTAGGTCCACAAACAACATCACAGTGTCTCAGGAGCTGAGTCTGTACCCCCCGGGGGCTTTCCAGGGGCATGTTCATGAAGTCGATCATTGGAGTCCTTCTGGCCATGTCATTAGGTCTCTTTCACCTCTCTGGAATCTAGGACAGCTCCTTTGGGAAGGAGCATGCTTTGCACCCGCCGGACCTGGTGGGAAGGGTGGGAAGGCTTTGATAGGAGCACGGGGAAGCAGGTGGAGCAGCTAGATGTCAGCAGCAGTTTGCAGGAGAAGGAAACTGGCCCAGACCTGGTGGGAAACAGCCGGGACTGCCAGCAGAAAGCAGGGAGCTTTTATGGGTTGGAGGCAGCCTAGAGTTTCCAGAAGAATGAAAACTGGAAGAGTATCAATACAGGATCTTTGTATTTTTAGAAATGAGAGCATGAGGACTGGTAGACGAGGAAGGATTGAGGCCAGAAAGGGCAGCAGGGGGTTGTCTCACTGCCTGTCTTTGCCCTGAACGGGGCAGGAGAAGGCAGTGGGAAAGGAAAAGGGAAAGGTTTGCTTTCCAGCTTCTTCTCAGCCCAAGCTCTGAGAACAACTGGGATTGCACAGGGGAGTCCAACCAGTGGAAATTTGCCATTATAACCCTGATAAGTATTTCTTTTGTTCTCTTGTGAAGCACCAGCCTTTCATGTCTGCAGAGACATTCTGCATCAAGTCTGGGACTTTCTGTAGGGCTGGAACCTGTCTTGAAATAAGACGTGATTTAGAGTCTTGGTTTCAGAACCTTTACCTATGGCCACTCTTCAGAGCCGTCAGTGCAGGTGTGCCAGCGCTGCATTTTCTTATTTTGCTCCAGCCCCTGGATATTGTGGGGTTTAGTGTCTGGTAGATGAAATAAAAGAAATACCATGGAGACATCTCCTCTCCATGGTCTTTTACACCAGGAGAAGGGCACCTTTCACCTGCCCCCCGATACATCAATAATTGAGCTTCTAAGTGAGCAGGACTCTCCTGCAGCAGCCACATCGCAGCGTGCCAGCGCCTACCGCAGCCGCACCCCGTTCCAGCTGGGAACCTGCAGGGTGGAGTGGACCTCTAAAACCCATCACTGCTTGGTTTTCTGGACCAACAGACACTTTAATCCTCAAAGCACCCTGCAGCTCATGATGGCTTTTAACTGAAAACTCTCCAAGCCCGGAATGACTCCGTGAGCTCACCACGGCCGGTTCCCATGGCTGCACCCACCAGAAGTGCTCCAGGGCCCGGAGTTACCGAACCGCTGCCCTCGCGTCTCCGTGCGTGTCAGCATCAGGACGCACGCACGCTACCGTGCCGGTCCACGCTGACTCAGCACCAGCTACACGGCTGCTGTTGGAGGCCCAGAGCAGGGAGGGACCTCTGCCTTGCTTGGGACACAATGGCTCTGTGTATCTGAAGGCCCTGGCTGCCTTTTTCTCCACCAAATTCTCTGCTGAGCTGCACTTTTTCAGCTCCCTCCTGCCCTGTCCACTTCTCCAAAGAAGGTGTGTTTAACGTACGATCCTTCTGCGGTTCCTGATGTTCAGGTTGAAACTCTTTGGAACAGAGGGATGAGCCATAAATGACTCGGTCACGGTGTGAAAAGAGACAGGAGAGAAACCTTCTGCCTCCAACGGGAAGGCCTTTGACCAGTGGGAAGATTCCTATCAAATGAAAGGGACAGGTCAGCAGAGACCATGTCAGCTTAATCGAATCAGTCGTGGAGACCTTGGTCTCCTCCTCAGCCGAATCGCAGTGCCCAGGCTGGACGCGGGATGCGAGGGCACAGCCCAGCTGGGTCAGCACCCGGCTGAGCCCGGGCACTCTGGCTCCAGAAGCTCCATCCCTGGCATCCACAGTGTCTCTGAAACGGTGTTTGAGCACAAGGGGCTGCGGGAGCACCCGGGGACCTGCCTGGTGAGGCTGCGGGGTGTCGATCGGGGGGTGTCAGGCAGGAACGGGCAGTGAGGGGGGAGAAGCCCTGCTCCGTCAGCGAGGCCGTTCTCTGGCTCCCGCTGGCAAAGCACCTTTATTCCCCGTGGGGTGCGACCCTGACCGCCTGAGGTGGCCCTTGTGCATGGATCGGCAGCTGATTTCTAAAGGAACTCAGTTTCCACAGACAGGTTTCTTGATTGCATCAGGCAGAAGCAAAGTTTTATTAGAGAAATGTTTTCACCAACAGGTACATGAGTGATCGTGCTGCTGGGTAACACCAGCAATAGTCACGGTGGCTGGGCACACGCAGCAACACAGACTGGAAAAGGCAAATAGCAAAATAAAGCAGAATGTGGCCCAGCGCTCTGCTCATCCCTCTGACGCGTTGCTTAGCATGGCTGAGTAATACAGAGGAGCACGCTCCCTGCCCTTTGCAGAGGCATACGGTAAATATTCTCTATCCGTGGCTCTGCTTCAGGATTCTCTCGTTGGATATTCTCATTTCTCTGCTTAATCACAAATCCTTCTGCAAGGCACTGGAGAGATCAAAGGAAACATTACTTTGTTTATGGCAAAAAATAGATTCTTTCCCACACTGTCATTCTACACACGTGATCATTTCACAAGCCAGTTCAATCACCGTTGCAGACAAATACTGTCCCTGCAAAGGCCTGATTGTTGCCTGCCCGTCAGGCGGATGGGGTTTGGAGCTGGCTGGAGCATGGTCTGTCCGTCCACGTGAAAACGCCGAATGGTGGAAGCTGCAGCCATTGCACCAGCAGCAATCTGGATCAGGGAACGGCGTCAGGGGCCTTGCCAGAACCGTGCCTCTACTCACACTCGTTCTCCTGGACCAGCTGTTGCCATATTTATTTTTTTCTTTTTCAGTTTGTCTGGAAGCTTCCCCCTGAAATAATTCTGGTAGTTATCTGCTTTTATTTTTTCCTGATTTCTGGGCACTCTGCTTTCTCCTTTCCTTCCTTTGTCCCAGATTTCATATAGTCCTTTCTCCACGTTCTCTGTGGCTTTCCTGCTTCCTGACTCTCTCCTTCTCCTTTCGGTCCCCCTTCCCTCTCCTCCCTTTTGGCCGTTCTCATGCTTCCCAGCAGAGTCTCACAATAAAACTTTCAGATAGCGCCTGTAAGCTGCGTGGAAAAGATCTTTGTTGCTGCCTGTCCTTGTTGCATTAGGACAGAGACTGTGGACATCTTGTCGAGCGTTGCAGGCCTTACCTTGTATCTCGGCAGCCGCACAGGATGGCATCTGGGCCGATGACGTGTAAGTGTGGCTTGTTCTAATGATCCCTCCTCCTCCTATTCCACTCGTTCTTGCAACTCCTCCTCCTAGACCCGAAGACTGACCAATTCCTCCTTGCTGACTAAGGAACAGGAAGATAACATTTTGGTGAAGGAAATGACAGATAAACTAGAACTACAGTTGGTTCATTGCTCCTGCTGCTCTCAGTCTGTTTCCCTCTTGGGCACAAACTGGGCAGAACGCTGCCGTGACCGTTCTCTCGGTGGCGATGGCCGACGGTCCCCGTCCATTGCCGGGCAGCCAGAACGGGTCAGTGAGAGCGAGGGAGCTGTGCAGCACCTCCACCTCTTGCTCACTTTGCTTTTTCGTTAAAATGCCCAGGACACAGGTATTTTATTGTACCGTTCGGCGCGTCTCAAGCCTACTTACAGCAGGTCCTGCTGCCCGCCCTCCAGCAGGCAGCGGTACGTGTGGATCTCCTGCTCCAGGCGGCACTTGACGTCCAGCAGGATCTTGTACTCCTGGTTCTGGCACTCCATTTCTGCACGCAGATCAGCCAGCTGCTGCTCCACGCACGTGATCTGGCTCTGCAGCTCAGCAAGGTGGTTGTTGTAGCGACATTCTGTCTCAGCCAGCGAGGACTCCAGGTTGTCCCTCTGAGCAGTGACATGTGGCACAATGCAGATACAGGCATGAGAAGCGCTGCATTGAAGGTACGAATTCTTACGGCAGAGCTGTGAGGCAGCTGGGCTCTGCACACCCGCTCACACCCACCTGGCTGAGCTGAGCCTG
>NW_010140041.1:26092-39247 GCF_000699245.1 Pterocles gutturalis | reverse complement strand
GGGGCAGCGGGGGCTCGGGAGCACTGCCCTGACCAGGCCGCGCTGCGCTGAGGCCAGGCCCAGCCGCCATCTTGCTGCGCGAGGCTGTCGGTGGAGGCTGAAGTGCCCTTCGACTCAGGGATACTGTTTGGTGCTCTTGCTCCCGCTGAGCCTTTGAGCTGCTGGTAGGCTTTGTTTAAGATTTATATTTGTATTAACAAACTGAGGCGTGTTAGTTAAGATGTCTCTGAAGCATACTTGGTCCTGGCTCCTGCACGGAACGGTGCTGTCTGCTCTGATTTGGAGGAGGCAGCGGGGAGGCTGTGGGTTGTGGATGCTTTGGGGACAGCAGAAGCTTGAACCTTGGTGGCAAATGGCTGAAATGGGGCAGAGTCGATCCGGTGAATCTCGCTGGTCACTTCTCTGTGCTGAAGGCTTTCAGATGAGCGTACGTACAACAGCCCGGGGTCGAAAGGCCAAGGGAAGGCCTTGGGGCTTGTCATGTATGCTTCATCCGCCAGTAATGTAAAGCTGTACTGTGTCATAGGAATGGGAGTTCAGTTTGTGGTAGTTTTCTGGTCTATTTCATCCAGTTAGGCTTTCATTAGAGAAACTGACATTTCTGGGTGCTCTAACCCAAACAGAACCACCAAAGTGAGTCCAGAGGGGAGTGTGCTGACTGTCCAAGCTTCTCTTCAATGAGCCTCGTGGGGAGAGTTGAACTAATGAATTTTTGGTGATTGTTGGTTGAGGTGTGACAGACAAGGAGAGCTGAGATGGTAGGATCTACCTTACAGAAAGTGAGGTGGTAAGAAGGGTGAGCCTGCCTGGGACCTGGTTACAGGATGAAAAGGGATTGATTTTAGCTACCACAGCAAATTCTTGCAAAATGTTTGGGGGCTTGGGCTATCTTTAGATTTTTTTTCTTTTTTAGAAGTTGTCCTGATAGAATACACTGCTTTTGAAGGGATTGTAGAACTACTCTTCTTCGGTCTGCTATAGATGAAAACTCAACCTATCACTGCAGAGATACTACTAAAAGATAAAGTCCTTCCCCCTTGCAGTGATGAGAAGGGTACTGAATAGAAGGTAGGGAGGAAGACAACAAAATCGCTTTAAGGCAGAGGAAGAGAGGGCTGTGTTTCAGGTCTCAGAAATGTGTGAGAACCAAGATATTGATTTCATAATTTAAACTTTAATTCAATTCAGTATTACCTTCTGAGCTGTTATGATTGTAAAGAAAACATTCAAAATGAGTCTAATACGACATGATGCACGGCTAGCTTTGAAAGGCCTGATCTAGGCGGAGCCATGCTTGTTTAACTGAAGTCATGATGCTAAATGAACGCAATTTTCTGTATAGACACTTATGAGATTAGCCTGCACTTACAACTTGCAGGTGTAATTGATATGACCCGGTTTAAACTGATATAAATGTGACTCCGTAATGTGGTGGTGGTTTAAATTCATGCCACTTCTTTCGTATAGCTCTGTACTCTTTTGACAGGCAGCCCCATTGACAATGCTGAGCTGCACAGAACTTTCTTGATGAAAATCATCACGAAAATTAAACTGGAAAGACTGTTCCATTTTGTAGCAATGTAGTGAAAACAGAGCTTAAGAGAGTGACATGGATGATCAAAGGTGTCGAAAACTTCTATGCAAGAAACAACTAAGCATACCAGGTTCTTTTAAGCTTTAAAACTTGACTGTAAGGGGGTCCAGAATAGGCCTGTATCCTCTGTAAGCTATTTGTAGTTTTAAACAAAGAATGAACATTCACTGTCAATACAAAAGTAGGTCTGTCGAATAAAACCAGCAGCTGACAAGGTCAGAAAAAACAGGAGGGGTTAGTTTTTCCCATAATCCATGGCTTTGCTGTGAAATTCGATGCCACAGGATGTTGTAGCCCTTAAAAATACACCTGTGGCTCAGAAAACAACTGAAAAAAATAATGGAAGCAAAAACAATGGGGCTATTAAATGCAAAGAGAACACCCTGTGCTGCAAAATGTCGAGTGTATGTTTGGAGAAAGTATTGTAACGTGTATTCCTGCTTCTGACGAGGCAGTGACTGATCAGTGTCTGTGGGAGAGCATAAAGAATAAGGAAAAGGCCAACATGGTCTTTACTCAGTAAAGCTCTTCTTAGAGGATTTTTCAAAAAGCTGTGGGTGGTGCCGTGTGGTCACATCTGTGTGCTATCCTGCAAAGCTGCTGGTCTGAGCTGAGGCAGAGCGGGAGGACTAACTGGATAGTCTGCAAGGCTGAAGGAGGAAATGCAGGTAGGGTCCAGCCCTTTCTCCTTTACCAACACAGAGGGTCGATCTGAAGGATTTATTTTAGACTTGGCTGGTGGATCATCCTCTATTGTGTAGTAGTTTGCCTGGTAAATATTTCCAAGCACGCTGTGGGCACAGCATCTGCGAAATGATTTGCCAGCATGTGAAATTACTCTAAGAGCGTGGTGAAAATGGAAGTGTGTCCATAAACTGCAAGTTAGCATTTGAATTTAAACAAAACTCATCTCTGCTGGATTTATTTTAATAATCCAGCCAAATTTGTGGATGCAGGAACCACATAATTCTTCTTGTGAAAAGAACTGCTCAAGTGCGCTGGCAGGTGACAAGGCATGAGAAGACTGCTCAGGGAAGGGTTTTTTTTTCTTTGCCTCCACCTCTTCCAGTTGGCTTTGATCTGTTTTATGAGGGTCAGAAGACGAAAACCTCATTACCTAACGCTGTTGGATGTCGACGTATGTGTGATATGGCTCTTTGCCAGTATCTTAATTAGGGAATTCATAAAAGCGGAGAGTGGATGCCAGTTCTTGAAAAGCGCTTTTAGCCTTTCTGCTGGAAAGAAAGCTTTTATTAATTCATTACAAAATGTATTAAAAGGGATCCAGCTCAACTCTGTAAGCAAAGCTGCTCCCTTCTCTCTCCTCGCTTTGTCTCTGCCTTTATGTGAGCCATTTCAGGCTCCCTGCCCAAGATGGTCCCAACAAATGAGATTTGTAATAAGCATGTAAGTCACTTTGGATTGAAATCCGCTCCAGCTCCCTCTGGTTTAAAAAGGTCTCCAGATTGCAAGCACGTGTTGCCAGAATTCAAGGGAAATGGCTCATTGCCTTGTCGTACCTTGTGGAGCAAGGGAGGCATCTGGTTTTACATCCCTGTGTGAATCCAAAGCTGCTGGGACTTGACTTTCTGGAGTGGCTCTTGGGGAGCAGAAGGCAGGGCAGCTCTGTGCGCCCCAAGCTGCTGCCTGGATGTGAAGCACCGGTTTCACTTGCCCCTTTGAACTGGCACCACCTAAAGATGTCCCTGCTATGGGCCATGGGAACCTGAGGAGTTGTCCTGTGAGCTTTCTGCATGCTGCACTTCAGCTTTGTCCCCAAGGATCCTCTTTGTGGAGAGCCAGAAGGTGCAAGGGTTTGTCTTTGCAATTTATAATCCACTGGGCTGAGATTGCCCCTAAAAGATAAGCCAGTGTGAAGTGCAGTGATGGTTCAGCTAAGCGAGCTTGATTCTTCATTTTCATGCAAGCTTCCAGCAGGCCTAACTTTGTACCCCAACTCATCTTCTCTTGGATTAGTGGGAGGGAAAGCTTTCCGCTCACAAGTAGTTCAGGTGTGCACCTACTTCTAGGATTGCTCTCCTGGAGAGCTGCTATGGGGAATTATGCTGAAGTTAAAACTCAGGTTGTCTTGTGCTACAGCTTTACGGGCTACAGCCCCGTGGGAGTTTCCTCAGCAGCCCAGAGAGTCATCAGTAATTCCCAGGCATTACTCTGATTTCTCCTTGTGCTTATTTTCTATTTCTCTCTTTCCTTTGCTCTACAGTGAAGAGTTACTTGGATGGCTGAGCTGCCGAGAGACTCCTGGCTTGCAGGAACAAATCCCAAGTGAGGAACTGACATATCACGATAGTCCTCTGCCTGTAGTTTGGGTTGGTGTGTGAGGCTCCTTGTGTAAATTAACCACCTCTGGGAGACAGAAAGTATTGTCCTAATTTAAAAGTAGGGAAACTGAGGGACAGTAAATGGATAACACCTAGGAGTCGTCACACTCGTGCTTCCTTACAACCCCTACTGCCCTGGAGTAGCCTGAAGAAAAGAAATAGTGAGATTCTGAAGGAAAAATATTTTGTTCATTCAGCAATCTGTTCCTTCTTCCTTGCTTTTTTTTATTATTATTTTCTGTCCCTTGTGCCCCCAGCACAACAAAGCTGATGGTGCAGTTCTAGGGCATGTGGTTTATTAGCAAATTATTGCTCTCCAGCAGGGGACCCAAACTTTCTTTTTGATTTGAGAGCAGTAAAAACAGTTTTAAAGTATTATATGGAATCTGGAGATTTTTAGTCAGCAGAAAGTAAAAGCATTGGCAGAGTTGGGCAGAATATCCTCTTGTTATGTCTCATGAAATGATGGAAGCATGGGCAGAGAATGTAATAGTGAGAGCAACTGCAAACTGAGCAGGAGTACCAGTTCCAGAGGAGGGGATAGGAAGTGCAATGACGTGGATAATTTAGTGGTGGGGTTGGCACCTGACTAACCAAAGCTCTTATAAAATTTTATTATTTAACATGATTTTTAAACGTTTCCAGAGAAGGCATGGTGCATTGTAGTAAGTTCACTGACTAAGGAGGAGGCAGGTGGCACATGCTGAAGTACCTCTTGCTGTGTGTGAGGGTTTCCAGCAGATAGGGGAGCAGAGACACAGACATTTGCAAATGGTAGGAACTGGTGAAGGAGACGGTTGTTCTTAAATTGGATGGGGTGGCCATGCCACCTCCACTCTGCTGCACTTGGTGCTCCCCATGGGCTCAGGGGAAGCTGTGCAGGTGCCTCTGGGGCGCTTGGCATCTCAATAGCCTTGGCAGAGTTGCCTAATAACAAGGGACTTTGAAATTGCTGTCTGGTAAGATGCAGAGATTTATTTGAGCCGTGTTACATGTGGCCCCCTCCCCAGCTGCACTGTGCTTCCTTGCAGGGAGACTGTTCAGCTGACTGGCTAAACTCCTTTTTGCAGTCTGCTTTGTTCTCCCCTTTTACGTCGAGCCTCTTCTCCCATCGTGCTTATTTATAATGCTTGCCTGCCTTCTCTGAGCAGAAGGTGTGAGATTGCTAATGAGCTCAGGACGGCGCTCATCCCCAAAGCAGCAATAATTAGGGATCACTGCCTTTGATTTTGTTTCCCATATCAGGTGTTTGTGCTCTGGGCCACCTCTGAGGCTGATGTCCCAGCAGCTGGTGTCTCATTCCACCTTGCTGCTTTACCCGGGACTGTGCTGCCTCTTAGCTTCTGGTTTGTGCAGGCTGCCACCCCAGAAGAGCTGTGCTGCCAGCCCTCTAGCTGGCCTTAGCCGTGCTTGGAGAACCAGGCGCAGCAGGAGTGTCACGCTAAGTAGCTAAAAAGAGAGGTCACTGCCGCCTCAGGGCACCGAGGCCATTTTCTTTCAGGCTGTGTTCATATTATCTGATTAGTCCCACTGTTTCCCTGCTGGAAGCAAGCCTGAAAGACACAGTTTTCCTAACGATGTCTATGCTCTGGTTGCCAGGCAGAAAAGAGGAATGATTCCCAGGAGAACTGTTGTCTGTGGTAGGATTCCATCCTGGGCAATCCATTTGCACACAAATAGATAAACCCTCTTGGACCTATCTACAGTTACTCTCCTCCACAGGAAGGAAGACACAGGGAGGTGGCTGTTAGGAAAACCTCAAGACCTTGTCTCTCAAGCTTTGGCCAAGGCCAGTCTCCTCTCATTTTGTCCTCTTTTAATTGCTTAAAGATGCCTTAGATCACATCTTTGCTTGTGGAGCCACACGCAAAGAAACTGGAACAGGTTGGAACAGGATCAGATCTGGCCAGCCACCCAAGTGGGAGTGTTTGAGCTGGCTTGGCTGTGTCTGGGATTACAATGTCCCAGTTGCCTGGGGTATACCACAGCCTGATCTGAGAGGGGGTGGGCTCTCTGTGCTGCGATCTCTGCACAGAGCTGGGGCTGTTCCGCACTTGATTTGGGGAGGAAGGGGGTAGAGTGGCTGAGCTGCCACCCTTCTCATCTCGGGGACGATGGATCCATGTTTGCTGGGAGAGGAAATGACGTGACTGGTGTGGTGTTTTTCAGATTGATGGATTGGAGGAGAAGCTGGCGCGCTGCAGACAGAGTATGGAGGAGGTGGATCTTAAACTGCGCAGGGAGAAGCTCAGCCCTGAAGGAAGGTATTGATGACCACCTCCTTTCACAGCAGTGTCTGTGCACTTCAGTTAGCTGTCATCCTGCTGTAGTGCCGAGCAAGGGCTCTTCAAGTGATGGGAATGTGGTTCCCCATGACAAAACTCTTCCCCCAGCTTGGAGCTTACTTGGGGAACTTGCCAGGGTGAGAAGTTCAGTTATACATGGAGAGAACTTTATCCTTATCAACGGCCTCAGTCTCCAACCTGCACCACAACCAGCCAAGCAATGCCTGAAACTTGCCAGTTCCTTTGCAGGGCTGGCTCCTGGCCTGCTAGGAAACAGCTCTGTGAGTCTGGCAAAGGTTCACTGCACGCTGCTACTCAAGCCTTGCTGAAGCTGCCTGAATTCAGTCAGGGGAAATGTGCAGCAACTACTGCTGAGGGCCAGACCAGGCTGGGATGCCACTGGGAAAGGGACTGAGGGAAGTTATGTGTGTCTGTGCCTGTGTTGCAAATGTGTCTGGATGTAGGGATGCTGTGACACACTGGCTTTCCCTGGGAAAGGGAAGAGGGACAATTCCTTTGAAAGCTGTCACTCACATAGAAGAGGCAACTGTAGGCTTCTAGAGCAGAGGCTCAAGGAAGGACTTTGCCCTGGATTTTGTAGCAGACACAGGCAGAACCTGCTGTCTTTCTAGAGTGTGAAGCAAGAGATCATGGATATTCCAGCTGATTCTCAGATCTGTCTGCTTGCGGACGTTCTTCCAGTCACCAGCATCATATTGCTCTGCTCCTAGCAGAAAGTCTGGGAAGCTCAATCGTAGGCCCAGGGAGTGGTCTTGTTGGTCCTAGTGTCTGCTCTACAGTACTACCCTACAGAACCCCATTAGAAGTGATCCCTAGCAGTGGTGGCATCTTCACACCACAATATTTACAAGCCTCAGGTTATCTTCCTTGTTCCTCCTTTCCACTCTGTTATTTTGCTCTCTCTGCCATTCCTTGAGCCAGCCTCTCTTTTCTCTTTCCTCGTTCTTTACTGGCGTTTTATATGCCCATCAATATTTGGACAGGGTCCTGTTTCCTCCTATCCCTCATCTCTCTAGCTCTTCATCTCACCAGTCCTTCATCTTGGCCTAAATTATTATTCTTATGTTTACTGTCTCTGTTCTTTATTTGCTACTGAGGTGGCAAACAACCAAACCTACAGTTGTGGTAATGTGACAGGATGCAATATATCTGTGTGATTTCTCTCTGAAATATAGGGCTTAGAGCAAAAAATTAGGATTATAGATTCCTGGGGCCTTTTCTGACTTTTAAAACTTGTATGGAGATGGAAACAGAAATTCTGTTGCCCTAATCCAGACCATTCAAAAAAAACCCTGGAGGATGGTACCATGATGTAAATTACTGATTCAGTGAGTAGTCCATAAAGGAGAGCTCTGCTTTACCATTTTGAAGTTCAGTTGTCATGGTTTCTTCATGTCTCCTTCTCAAAGCCTCTTCCCTTGACTCTCCTCACAAGGCAAGTTTGTAAATAGCAGCTCAGTCAGGTTGATAAATTTATCTTCTCGCTTCTTTCTGGCTGCTCTCCATGCTGCCCTTCCCCAGTTGCCTTTAAGAGCGTGTTCCTCTCCTGCAGCTCTGCTGTAGCTTGCTTTCTTGCCATCCCTTACTTAACTAGCTGTACACATGGATTTGGATCTCTTTCCTCCTACAGGTTCTTGCTGTGCCCCAAGGGGATCAACAGACTCTGTTACACTTACTGCCTCCTCGGTCTGCTCTGAACCAGGAGGTGATTTGTTAGCGCATGTTTATTTATCTGCCCACAGTCTGAAAGGAGTGACCATGTCCTCGCTGCCGTAACGGCAATGCTGCTGCTTCCAGGCAATTTGTTTTGCTTTTATATTTTAAATTGTATATTAATTAATCATCTTGTGCAGTAAGACAAGGGCTGGGTTGGCCTGACTTGCTCTTTGTTGTTATTGAGTCCTCAGTCTAATAACAGGATATTTAACTGGTTGTTACTGGGCTTGGATTCAGCTTGTTTCCTTGAGTTCATCCATTTGTGTAAGTGGGATGCCTCTGACAAAGGGATCCCAGATCCAGTCTGTGGGAGGAATTACTGTTCCAGCACTGAGACAGATGTACTGGAGGGGCAGGATCCTGCAGAGAGTGTGTGGGGACCCTGCCCCACCCCAGAGCTGTGGCAGAGCTTCCTAACCCCGTGGGGGAACAGAGTAGGGGGCTCTCTGACACACAGACCCCTTTCTAGCCTGCTCACGTACACTGACACTGTCCTGAAAGGAGAGGTATGAAGTAGTTTGGGGGAAGGAAAAAGTAATCTAAAACTGCTGCATCTCTTCTCTTGCACAGTTGGGGGTTTCTAAACTGTCACCTTTCCACAGTGAAGGGTGAGGGGGCTCATTCTGTGAGCAGATATCCCCAGCAGTGGGACAGTCTCTCTTCCAGTATATAAGCAAAGAAAAAGTCTGTGTTGTGCCTCGCAGGTAATGAACTCCTCTTCTCATTACAGAAAGTCACTGGAGAGAGAGAGAAACTTACTAATGACCAAAGCTGACAACTATGGTAAGAGCTTCATTAAAAATGGTCCCTCTGGGCTAGATGGGATCCGTGTTGCAGCTTAGCTTCGTCTTCAAGCTCCTGCCACCTCTGACTTCTGCCTTTGAATTTAGGCTCAACTGAACAGAGCTAGACTGAGGGAAATCGGGTTAGCATATTATAATAGGAGTCTAGATCCTCACACTTAAGCTGTGCTACTGTAGAGAAAAAAAATAAGCATCAGATAATGAGGGGGGAAAGATGCAGCTTTCCCATACCCCAAATTACCAGTCTTTAGATAATCTTAGCCAACAGATTGACTTGAGTAGCTTTTAACAACCTCCTCTCCCCTCCTTTTTTTAATAGAGGCTTGGGAAGCAAGCTTGCAAGTGCTATCTGGAGTGTAGTGAAGTATACTTTCCCTGGGGAAGGTTCTCACTGCATCAGTTTCCGGGGCTGCTCAGCACACGAGCAGAGGGATTCACACCGATGTGCTGTCTGCAATTCCAGGGAGCCAGGGTCTTTCCTTGCTGCATGTCCTGCTGTAAACAGCTAAAATGAGAGTCCCTCTGAGCTACAGCAGGTTTGACAGCACATCCATTCTGCTGGGGATGCTGCTTTGCATGTCCTCAGGCTTCTGGTGTTGATCAGTGTGTTAACTACTCAAGGCACTCCGCAGCAGTGGAAGCACAGAGCTCACACAGGGGAAGGAGGCAGAAGTGTTGTGCTAGGCCTGGAGAGCCGAAAGCTGAGACACAGCCAGCAAATTTATAGTTTTAACTCACGTTAAAGGACTGTTTCCAGAAGACTAACAGTTATTTTAAACAGATTCAAAGCTGTTCCCTAAGGGCCTACCACTAGAGACAGCAGCAGACCCTGCAGGTCCCTGCCACCGTTTTACCAGCAGTCAGCTGTCACCACCAGCGAGCGCAGTGTGGCAGGCTGCTCAGACAGCAGCAACAGCCTCACCTAATGGTGATGGCTGCTCCTCCTGGAGCAGAAGAGACAGTGCACACAGCCTCTTTAGATCACTGCTGTGGCCTCTGATGCTTATTCCAGCTGCCACACTGGAGGCCATGAGCTGCAGCTGCTGACAGTGGCATCACTTGAGCAGCTGAAGCTGACACTGCTGTGCTGGGGGTTATGTGACCTCCTGCCCCTGCCCGCCTCCTCTGTAGCCTTGCCAATTGTAACAGTTTGCTCTGCTGTTGAAGGAGAATGCTTGTACCACATGAAAAACGGGGGCAGAAAGAAGAGCTAGAAGTTTATTTTGATAGCAACAAAGGTTTGTGGAACAGAACTAGTGAGAATGGGGTTCTCATCTTTTGTAAAGGGAATGGAACAGAAATGGAGAGCAGCAGGACTCCATACTTTCGATAGCCACTGCCTTCCTCTCTGCACCTGTTTCTTCTTTTGTAAACCAGGGCCAGGGAGAGTGACCTATCTCTACAAAGCTGCAGACCCCAATAGAATGAGTGTCCCAGGCACACTCATCCTTCAGGGGCACAAGGAAACCCTGATTCAGCAACATTCAAAGGTGGCCACAGGTGTATTTAAGTAAATTTAAGCACTAGGAAAAGATACCAGGCTGTTACCTCTAGAAGATAGTAAAAATAGCTGTCAACCCTCACTCTTCTTAATTAAGCAGTTATTCTAATGACCTATTCTGTCCTTAGTAGGGTCCTAGAACATCATCTGCAAACAGGAACTGGTCTGGCACTGAAGTGTTCCCAAGCACAGCTACTGAGACTGACAGGATGGGAGTTAGCTGGTGAAAGGGTTCCTGCTAGTTCACTTCCTGTTCAGCACATCCTATAACTAGCAGCTTTGCATACTGATCCCGTAAGAGTTGCCTGTGGCCAAGGTAGCATTGGGCTTTTAGGACAGTTTTCAAAGGAGATGTAGCTGCAAAACGGAGAATGTTCACAGGCAAAGGCTTTTGTTTGTTTCCCAGAGAAAGAACTGAGCGTGCTTCGTAAGGAAAATCGCAAGAATGCCACCCTTGCTGTGGCCATGGCGTTGCTGATTGCTCTTATTTACGCCTGCTGGACGATATGATTGCACTCGAGAATTCTCCCTGCTGACCAAATCACTCTCCTGCAAGGAACTCTTCCTCCTCTCCCCACTGTGCCTTCCCCAAGGGTGACGATCAGCGTTTCAAATTGCTCTTCTGGTTTATCCTCTCCAAGCCTTGTTGAAGGGAAGCTTTTTCTCTGAGAATTGAGGAGGACAGGAGACAAACGAGAAATCACAGCACACTTGCGATTGGAAATAGGGTCAAGCAGAGCTCAAGGTGGTGTCTTACCCAATATGCAGTTGAGACCATCCAGCCTGAGGCAGGAAGGCGATACTTTCTCCCACACAGGACCTCTGTGGATGCAGACAAGCGCTCTCTGTCCAACCCAGGCCGAATACATGCCACCTTCTTGGTTCCTGTGACTCAGCTACAAGCTGAAGGGACACCAAGCTCTTTGAATCAAAGAGTAACTTGGGTATTGTGACCTAAAGACTCTATGTGTCCCCAGAGCTGAGCTAAACAAAGAGATTTCCTCCTCTGCATTGACTTCAAGGACCAAAGGAATCCTGCCTCCACAAAAACTGACAGGAGGTAGGTATCTCTTTTTCTGCAAGCAGGTAGCATCCAAATGGAGATCTGGGTGCTTGGGCTTTGAGAAGATCCACCCACCTCTCCAATGCATCAGAGCTTGGCAGTCATTCTGTGCCCCTGAGAATCAACAGTTGCAGAAGAGAATTTACTATCAACTCCCAGGGATAGAAGTGACTCTGCAGGGCTTCAAATAAAATAATTTGACCTTGTAACTTCTTGCTTTTCTTTTTTTCCTATTTTGTAACATGTCTCTCAGCCCTCTTCCTGCCAGCACACGTTGCACTATACTAAGCCTAGACGGGGTTACACTTCACGTCCCTGGTCAGCGAGGTCTCAACAGTGGGTTGTTGGTCTGTTGTGGCCTGGAATAGAGTGTTTGCTTCTTTTGAGTGGAAAAGCAGCCTGGTGTGCTGCAGAGGAGTGCTGGAGACAGCCCCTGTAGTCCCCTCTCATTCTAATCCACTGACATACACACAGTAGCCCTGAGCAGGATCTAACTTGCCAGGAAAGCCTTTAAAAGCCTTGAAAACTGACCTGTGCAAGGCATTTCTCTGTCTCTACGTTAACACACACCACTGGCCAGAATTTTGTGGGAAACAAAGCAAACAAGCGCTGTTGTGAACTAAAGGGGCTGTATTGGTAATAGAGACAAGGAAAGCAGAGAAGTCAACACAAAATGATACACAGCCTCGTAACAATACATTGTGCAATTAATATACATAACCATTCCCTTCAGCAAGACCTTCCTCACCCCCCTTCCCAACATCATCCCTCCACGTTTACCCTGCAGCAGGGAAGCACACAGCATGGTGGTTCATGCTTGCCTTCTTGAAGGGGGATTCAGAATCAAGGTTCAGTGCATCAAAAATAAAAGGAAAAATAAAAGCAAATTAAAATCAGGAGGAGCTGGAGGCAACTGGGTAAACAGAAAGTACCTGTTCATAAAAGCTAGCCTGCAAGCTAACGAGGTTTTTTATTTGCACCCTCAGAGGCCTACACGCCAGTGTACTTCCTAGTCACCCTTCTGCCAGCCCACGGGAGACCAGAGCCCTGAGTGGAGGACACAAGACTTGGCAAAGGAGCCTGGCAAAGGGAGCTTGCTGGCATTAGAACAGCCTTAAGGCAGTCCAAAGAAATGCCAGAACTCACAATACTGGTTTGGTTTAAAAAGCCAGCTGCACACAGGCCCAGAAACCACACAGCTGGAGGGTCTTTATTGCCCACTGGGAAAGATTCCTCCATCCCTCGTGGAAGTCCCTTTGCTAAAACAAAACCACTGGTGACAGACATCCTCTTCTTTGCAGGGGGATAGCCACCATTTCTTTCATATGTATTTTACTGATGTGTGGGAGCAGAGGGAGTCTACAGGTCACTAACAGCATGCAGTCCCTCAAGGGCCTTGGTAGACGTGACTGCATCTGGGGACTGATCATCACCAGTGTGGAAAAAGCAGCTTTGACCCCCTTCACCTTTGGCCAGAGCTTGAGAAGAAACAGAATAGCTCCCCTGCACAATATTCAGAGCTACCTCTTGGTAAGCTAACCTCCCGTCTACTCCCAAGTTTTGCCTCCTCCAGTTTCCACTGTCCAACTGACCCTGCCAAATTCTGTGCTGCTCCTTTAGCCAGGGGTGTGGCTCTGCAGCGATGCAGCATGCTTGGCCTTTTCTCTGGTGCAAGGAGCTGCAGCTGCTCATTTCATACCAAATGGCAGAGAATTAATGCACAGGTATGTGGAGACAATTTGCTTGTGAAGACATGGAAGTGCTCCAAGCTCGGAGAGCACAGCCTTCTTGTAGTATGACATTCAACTGGGTGCTGAGATTGAGCACAAA
>NW_010140041.1:0-26061 GCF_000699245.1 Pterocles gutturalis | reverse complement strand
CACGACGCTGGGCTTCACAGGGTGGAAGTGGGACTTCTCCAACATGCCATCCTTGTTCTGGCTGCTTCGGGTTCACCTACAACTGAAAATTTCCAGGTCTGGCTACATAAAGCTTGTTCAAATCGTAGATATGGGTGTGGAGAGAAAGAACCAAGAACCTAAACAACTGCTATAGATTCTAGGAAAACTATAGCTTTCTTTAAGGCACAGTTCAGACAACCCCTACATCAGTTTCCTCCCTACTGCCAATCTGTGTTTAAAAACAAGCCAACTACAAAAAAAAAAAAAAAAAAGGATAATTTTGCTGCTTGGCCAAAAGCAGTCAGGTGTCAGCTGTGTTCTGATGCATGTGGAAGACCTGGCAGAAGTGCCGTGGAAGCTGGAAGTGAAGTTAAAACATGCAACAGAAGACAACTTTGAGCCCAGCACAGAAGTGCATGGAGAAGTCTGTTGACGCACAAATACTATGCTGAGAGATTCACAGCTCTGTGCCTTCACCCCAGATGCAGCTCTAGAGCTAAACGGAGGGTTTCAAAGCCCACTCTGACATTTAAAAAGGAAAGTCTGGTAAGCCTTCCAGTGGGCAGTCAGGGAACAGGATTTCTTCGGATTAACCAACATGGTCAAAGTCAAGGTCTCTTCACTGAAGCCCTGTTTTGTTTTTGGTTTTTTAACTCAGTCAGATATTCCCATGAGTTCCTCCAAAGACCTCCAGCATCCCAACCTTCCTGTGTCCTCCCTCCCACATCCACTTTCCTCCTTGAAGATCTGGGTAATAGTGTTGAGTACCAAGAGTCACGGTCTCAGAAGTACCATGAGGCATAGACACATTCACAAATCAACCCCGGGATGCTGGCTCAGGATCGCTCACTGACCTGGAGAGGGGAAATCCTCATCACAGCAGCTTCTAGAGGTACAAGAAATCCCTGGCATTGAGCACATCAAACCTGTGCCAGGATCTCTATTCATCACCTGCGCTGGCCTTTGTCCAACAGGATGCTATCACACAGGAATTGCTAGTGGCCAAGTGCAGAAGTGTTGGAGACCCCACCACGAATACCTCCTTGCGTTCCAAAGCTAGCATTCCCCCATGAGCTAACACCCTCCGCTGGGTGATGCAGGCCTTTGACAAGGCCAAGGAGAGCCAGCTGCCAGGAACGATGCAGGACCACTTCAGCGTACTGCTGCCCAGCTCTGCCACCAAGATATTTCTGCTCCTTCCCACGCTGCCAGGGAAGCACAAGCCTGCAGAGTTCTGGCACACACAGAGCTCCACAAACCTCACTGAATGTTCGAAGAGGAGCAAGGAAAGCTGCCAGCCCCTTGGCCTCACGCATGCAGTAGGTCAGGACAAAAGGGCATTAGGCCTTGGCTCCAGGAGTCACCATGGGTACTCCGGCCGCAGGCGCTACCTGGGCCATGTTCTTATATACACTTAAAGCCTCATCCTGCGCCTTCTGCATACCACCTCCTGGCTTGATCACCAGCTCTGGAGAAGACCAGGATAGAAGTTGTGGAGCTTCCCCAGTCTCATCAGTCCCTGAAGAATCCAAGCTGGGCTCAGCCCCCCCCACACCCCTCAAGAGTGCAGAGTTAGGGGTAGTGCGCTTGGATGAAAGACAGCACATCCTCCTTCGATAGCTTCTCTGGATCTTGCCTTTTCTGAGAGTCGTGCACTTTGACGCCTTCCCCCCACTCCCAGAAGAGGCGGCTGTAATGGCAGACACTGTGGGCAGGGAGGAAAGCGTGATTAGTTTGGCAGCAGAGGGAAGGAAAACATCATTCTAGCCATAAAGCGCACTACAGAGACAGCTGCCCTTGCAACGGGAGGCACACAGATAATTCTGTTTAAGGGGCGCCTTAGAAAAACACCAGGGCATTCATTCACCTTACAAACTCTACATCCCTTAAGGTACAGCAACTTCCAAGCTTAAGAGATTTCCATGGAAACAAACTTGTTAATTCTAGCTTCAGTCAAGATTCAGTTCAGTGTTTGCTGGAAAGAGACAGGTCATTAGGGAAAACCTACCTCCTCCCCAAGTTTTTGAGAGGATGAAAATGTCATTGCAGGCAATGGAAAGGCCTTAATGAAGAATTTAGAAAGTCAGCCAGCAGCAGCAAGCAGCAATCTAATCACTCACCACAAACCTACCAGAATTAGTAATGGCTGTCCTACAGGAGCTTTGCAAATGAACAGCACTTCATGCTGCAGAAAAGCAGATAGGATCATCCCCCCTTTCCCCTCATGTGAAATAACCAAGCTGCACTTGGCTGTGGAGAGTTGTGGTCCTACAACGCCATCTCTCACTCCATCCATCAAGCACAGCCCTCCCTGGCTGCATCAACAGAGTCCCAGCCATGATGAAACCAGAGCTGCTAATTACTGCAGCCTTTAGTTTTGTACAATTACTGACACTTAATATTCATAGCTTATTTAGCGCTGCTGTTCTAACAAAGCAGTACCAGCACAGCGACAAGAGCAAAAGTCAATGACTAATTATTATCACATTAGTACTCGCTAACCACAAGACAACACATCCCTTCTAGAGCCCCACAAAGCCTTCCTCCGCCTCCTCAACCTGGTCTGCATTTGAGTACACAGGCAGAACTAACCCCATCCTGACACATGGAGGGGAGAAACCATCCTGTGCCTCTGCTTTTACAGAGTCCGTTCTTCCATTTAGCTGGTTAAGGAAATTTAAGGATTCTAAGAGCACTGCTGTAAGGTAGGGAAATAGATTCAAAGTGAGACCATAGACCATCAGGAGCCTGATTTCATATCAAGCTCTCACTCAGAGGCAGTCCTGGGTACTCTTGAGACTACCTGAGGGCAAGGCGTGCAGAACATCTCCACCCACAAGTCCTGAGGCATTGCACAGTCTCAGGATTTGCTGTACTTAAGACCTAGCCTCAGCCTAATTCTCAGTCAATACAGAGGGGGGTCAGCAGTCAATGTCCAATGACAAGCCACTCCATCCTTTCCCAAGAAGCTGCTGCTTTTCTTTCTCACTCTCTCTTTAAACAGCTCCCAGCACCTACAGCTTATTCCAGAGCCTAGGCTAAATAAACCGGGATTTGATTCTAAATTAGCAACTTCCAACCAAGCATCTTAAAATACAGAGATGCAACAAATTACAGTTTCTGGGCTCAATTTCCATTTCCCCGTGTACAGAGAGGTTCAGTAACTTGTACTCCGCTGCAGACAGGGGAACAAAGTTGTGAGATGTGTGTTATTCACAGCAATTAATTGCAAAATCCACAAATACAGATCAGCAGTTTCCTAGAAGTCTCGGAAGGTGCCAGCTTCTGCAGCACACCCTGCTGGTAAGCAAGCTTTGCTTGCACTGCGAACGACTGCAAGAACATCGCACAGCACGCCTGAAATACCCACACACACAACCTCACACACAGTTATCCTTCTGTAGCCTCAGCTCTGCCTGTACTCACTGAAAAGGTGCGATGGAGTCAGAAGGGAGGTCGTATGTTGCTTGCTTGGTCATTTTGTTGAAGAAGAATTTCCTCTTGGAGTTTTTGCTGTATGCCATTGTCCAAGGATCTTGCAGGAGAGTCACAGGGATCAAACAGAAAATGGAAAGGGGAAAAAAAGCACAGTATAAATAATACATATAGAACTAAGCAGGGAGGAGGAATCTATAAGAATAATTGCGATCCTTCTCTTACTCCTTTTTCTTTCCCTCCCCCAAGACAACCTGCTTCCCAAGATGAAGTCCCTCCTCCCTGCATTTAAAAGTCAGCATTCCCAAGAGGATATTTCCATGTACTATTACCCTGGAAAATATCTTCTCGATGGAAAATTATGATCTCATTAAAAAAGAAACTCATCAGTCATGTAAATAAATGGAATTACCCACACAATAGCTAATCAACCCACAACAGAAAAACCCATCCCACAAATACCCTAAACCGTATCCAAATCCAAGCTATCCTCATTACACACAAACAGTTAATCTTGGAATACTCCCATCAATTTTTTTAACAAGTTACAACAGGAGCGAGCCTGGCCAATACTTTTTACCTGAAGATTTAAAAAAAAAAAGTGAAATAAGAGCAGGGACTCTCTCTTCCTACCATTCACAGTCCGTACAATGTAGAGTCCTGTGGGCACAAAGTGCCGGTCATCACGGCCAGTGTAGGATAGCCGGGGTATTCCCCCTGAACTCTTGATGATTTTCATCTCTAACCTGAATGCGGAGAGAAGGCGTTGATAGAGATTCCCTGTTTCTTCCTTTACCATCCTCTTACATACAACGTGCCAGCTGCACACCCTCTCCAGAGTGCCACAGTGCAAACTGGCAGCACCAGACATGACAGTACAAATCATCAAGCCACTGAGAAGTCACTGACACTTCTGCACACAAACTCGAGCGCCGTTGCTACTCCTACCACTGTAAAGCACATAGGCCACATCTACAACATGAGAATTCATCAGGATGATGCTCTGAGCCAGCAGCATCTCAGAAACAGCGGCCACCAGCTGCACGAGCTCTAAAGCTCTTCCTCCTCAAGCACAGCTCAGCCCATCCCTCCCATTACTGTGCACTGGTGGCTGATGACCTCCATGGGCCCTGAAGTCTCTCATTTGTGCCAGTCACTTACCTTACAAAAATCTTCTCCATCTCCTCCAATCTGTACACTTCCTTCACTCTGGGAGAAAAGCATAAGCAAGACAAAAATATTATTAAAAAAATAATTTTTAACTGCCCTCTTTTTTCCTGTCCCGGCTACAGGGAACAGCCAAACGGTTAATTTTGTACGGCATGAGGTGGTCAGTCAGGACTGAGGTTCACCTTTCTCCGCAATCTTATGCCCCAGTGCTTATTTCTCCTGGCTTGAGAAAACCTGACACCTGCACGCTCGTGGCTGTAAGCAGCATACAAACACCCTCACTATGGAAGCTGTGCATTTTTACCTCAGGCTGTGTATACAGAAGAGGAAGAACAGTGAAAGTCACGTGTTTTTGTTTTCCCATGAGGTAAATTCACCAAGGACAGCCCCAGGCAGGTTCTGGCCTCAGCATGCTGGCCCTCCAGTAAAACTAAACTGCCTGATCTGCAGTTATCCTCAGGGACACCACAAACTCTTAGTTACCCTGAGGTAAAAAACAGCTTTTTTTTTTTTATCAGTAAAGATTATTTTGAATCAGTCTATCATTATATCAAACTACTTTTGGTTTTGTTGTTCTGAAACACAGAAAGATAAAAGTTTCAAAAGTACAACTTCTGATCAAACATCCCAGCCACCTATTTCGCACACACTGCTACAAGCATCAGAACTCCAAGAGCACAGTTTGAACACCTTTCCATGGGAGCAGCAAAGGGCCCTCCTACAACCCATTTCTACAGCCCTCCTCAGCGCTTTGGACTCTCCAGTTGTTGTGACTCTTTCTCTTGAGTTTAATTGAGATCCCACTCATTATCTACCATTAAACCATCAAGAACATCTCTTTCTCTTTCTCCAGCTTCTCTCACAGTATCACAACACTTCTAGGTTCTGAAACAGAAGCTGGTTTGTCCACAATACCCATCTGATACCCAGCACAATTATGCTCTCATGCTCCACCACAGCAGAATTAATGAAATAAAAGGTCAAGAGGCAAACAAAGTTCCTTTGTCAGGAACTTTCTTGGGATTGTAACTTAAGCCTTCTCCTTAGGCTAACCATTTGGAGATAGCAAATACTGGTCAGCACTTCATTTATCTCCTAACAGTCAGCATCTCTGTTCTCCTGCTGACCCTTTGGGCAGACAAGGACACAGAAGTCTTGGCAATAATCAAGCTAACTGGGTGCTAGACCTACCATAGCACATATTTGAAATCAGTACCAGCTAATCCACCTATGATGAAAACAGGATTGTCTGACATGGGAAGAGAGAGTACAACTTCTCCGCTATCAGCCTTTCGTATCAGATATTTAAAGGGCTTTTAGCCTCTTTTCATTGAACGTAACAGAACGATGAATTTCAGCTTGAAATTTAGCTCTCCTTCAGCTCCTTATCTTCATCCTCCACCACACCGAAAGCAAAGCAGGCCAGGCCGAGGGAAGGAGTTGTCACTCACCGGATGGGGTTCATATCTGGCCGGCTAGGTTTAGAAACAGCTTTGACAAACTTCTCTGCCAGCTGAATCCTGAAGGAAAATGGAAGGAGAATCCAGCAATTTAGCGAGATCTTTGGCACAGCAGGTAAGTAACAGTTTCAGGAGAATAACTGATTAAACACTTCAGTACATGCACACTGCCACCACTGCTAGCCAAATGACTGTCGAGCAACACTTTTTTCATCCTGCCATCCCAGTTCAGTGCCCAGTGCTATGCTCAGTCATATTCCCAGAATGCTCAGTTTACCCAGACTGTGCCTGACTCACCCCACACTAAGAAATGAGCTAGACCTGCCCTCATATACAGAGAGGATACAGCTGGAAAAGGCTATATGTACTTCACTTCAGAGTGGGTTCATTCACAGTTCATCCTTCTAGCAGTGCTTCAGCTGAATGCACTTGTGCTCAGCATTTTGCTTTTAGTATGAACACTGTTTCCTAGTCACTCCTACTCATGTACAAGAAGCTTCTCCAGATACTACATACCTCTGGTTGAAATGCTGCTTTCGAACATCGTTGCCATTCAGCACCAAGACATCGAGGATGTGGATGGCACTGATCTTTCGCTGGGCTTTCCCCTAGGGAGGACAACACAGAGACTTACTACTCAGACTGTTGCTATTTCAGCTTGGATTCATAGCCTCTTTTTTGACAGAACATCATTCTCTTCTAGCAAGAAAGTACCTCTCTCTATATTCTAAGCACACAAATTCCCTGCTGCCCATTGTTCAGTAACTTGCCATCCTGCAAGAACTGGTGTATCTCAACTACACAGTTCTGTAAGGGATGGAGAGAGGGCAGGACCACCACTACCATCACCAGCTCTTGGTGCCTTATCAGGTACCACAGCACGAAGCCCAGTGCACTACAGCACCCTCATCTGAGGTGCCAGAGACCAGGCAAATTTCCAGGCAGCAATACCTTACACTGTAAATATACCACAAGAATCTTTTCCCCAAGGCCTGCTGTACCCAAAGAGCCACAGAACACATTAGGTCATGTTGGCAACATCATCTGCTGCTGCACGTAGGACAACAGCAGCATATCAGGTCCAAAGTGCTTCCAAAATAATGTTAAAAGCTCACATCTCTAGCACTGGACATAAAGAAGGAACTTAATCCAAAACAGTTGCTCTAAAGCTGATATACAAAAACCCTTAGACGTGGCACAGCTGGAACATTTATTCTGCAGTATCTTACAGAGAATAGGCAAAACTGCTCATCATATTTGCAGCCACTTGGTAAGGGAGAGAATAGCCTCCTACCTCTCCTTTCAGCTCATGAACAATCTCCACAGAGAGAAGGGTATCTCGTGGCAGCTCAGTTTTCAAATCCAGCTTTGTCCAGCGATCTGACTGGCGACCATCCCAGGTGTAGATCTGTGATTTCTGTGTGTAAAAGGCAGCATCAGATCCAGCCAAAGCTTCATGAGGACAGGGGTGAAGGAGAGACCTCTGACTAGCTGTAGAGCAGCCCTCAGAAAATATTTCTGTCCTAGGCTGTCACAGTTTCTTTGTCAGAAGTTTTAAGGAAGAACCTTAATCTTTACAGGAAAGGAACAAAAACACCGATTCTAATCTGCCAGTGACTTTTCATATCTGCACAAAGAACCAGAAATAGAACACCTTTAAAAGGACAGTGAAGATAATTAGAGACACTAGCAAGAGTACAGGTCTCCGTGTAGGCTGCGACTACAAAAACAGGGTTAATTAGTGTGAAAAGCAGTGAAGTCAGGAGACAGAAACATAAAATAACTGTCAGTCTCAGGGACTGCTGATGAGGATCCTTTCTGGCCTTTAAAGACAGGAAAGGATGGGATAAAACTGCAAAGCAGAATAGTAGCATTGAAATGAACCAGCAAAACTCCCAGACTGTTCTCAGCACTTACCCCTAGCCCCAAGAGGAACTTTTGCTCACTTCCAGACACCATACACCGATAATCTAACACTTGGCGGATCTTCTCTAGTGTACTGGAATTCAGAGGAGTGGGTTTGTAACTGAAGGTATCAATGTCTGTGCCCTAAAGAGCAAAGTATGGAAAAGGCAAATTAGACACAATACATCAACAGGTAGGTAAACACAACTTCTACATGAAACAATAATCCAGGACTAGCTTCTTCATCTCTTAATTCCTACAGGGGAAAGTTCTATTTGCATGAAAGGACGCAGAACAAGCTTCTGGGTAAGGTCTCACCTGAATCAGCTCAAAGAACTTGGACTTGGGATCTGAAGATGAAGGAGCAACACGAGCCTGATCAGGAATCTGAAAAAAAATCCAAACAATTGATAGTAAGTGTTATTCTTTGGCATGTTCATAGGAACCTTTCTAGTTTCAATACATGACAGAACATCCTGCCCCTTGGAATCCCTGGTTTTGGGATTCCTATTACTGGAGAGGTCATCTGGCAAATAAAAGGTCTCATGTGTTTTACAAATTTGAATACAATGTCCCACAGGAAACAACAGGCAGCTTCGGAAAATTTCAGGCTAAGCCTTTGATTCCATGCATGTTTTGATGAAATACTGTTTCACTGAAGACACACAATGAGAAACTGACTGCCATATCCATGGCCCGACCACAGTCAAAAGCTCAGGAAGGAGAAACTGCAGACTCATAAGACCTTTTGGAGAGCTCTGCTGCTTGGGAACTAGGTGGAGAGTTCACTCTGTATACAGTGAAATATTCTCAAGTGCAGCAAAGCAGCCTCCTCAGTTAAGCCATACACATAATGAATCAGAAACATCCTGTTTGCTTACATAAACAGCTTGAAAGTGTCTCTGACTTTCCCACAAGACAATGTATTAAACCTCTGGCTAGAAAGTCCTGTCTGTACTGCAACTCCATTCTTGTTTCACCACAGCAAGGACACCTTCACGAGCTTCCTGCTGGGCAGCTTACGTACCCCCCATAGCTGGAGACACTCCTTTCGGATTTCAGCCTGCCGTGGTTCTATCAGTGTCCTAGAGAAAGACAGCAAACTGTTAAGATGGTGAAACCTCCTTGCTCTTGCAGCATTCCATATCCCACCTGTATAAGACTTGCATCTTTCAGTGTCTGGCTGGGGAATGACAAACAAAGGCTGTTCCTCGACAGGTTACACAAAAGAGGATGCTGCCTTCCCTCCCCACCTTCCACCCGTCTCCAATCCCCATGTTTAGCTGTGTTTCATGCTCTGCACTACTGATCAGCAACCATCACTCCATCCCGTAATGCCTACTGGGCATCAATATTTTCAAGAAGTTATGTATTCGTATGAACTTCTGCTATCTCCAAGAGCTGGGTACATAGCTCTGTTTACAAATAATAATGAAAATCTGCTGAAGGCCACAAAAACCAGTGTCAACGTTAGGACTAACTCTTAGATAATTCCTGGCTACCAGACTCACTCAACTTTCTACTGCATATTCTCTCTGAATAACACCTGAACAGAAAAGTCATGCCAGGGAAACAGCTATACATTGCAATGGCTTTAGTTTTATGCAAGAAATCCACATCATGAGCTTTATTTATGAACTTAGATGCTTTGAATTCCCCCCAAAAAATGAAGAAGTAAGAATCACATCCAACTTAGTTACTGTGGAGTTGAACATACCAGCTGGGAGTTACTTTTCTGCTTACTTTCCCGCTAAGAAGCAGGCCCACTTACAGTAATCGGAAATCCCACAGTGCACAGAAGCCTTCTCAACAAGGGTGGTAACAGACCACCAACTTTCAGGACTCCTCCAACCACCCACACATTTCTGCAAATAACTCAGGCAGAGACGCAAACTGAGCTACCTAAAAGCACTAATCGCTTTCCTGGCTCCAAAGGCCAAGCCCAGTACCAGCTCAAATCAAGAACACATTAAAGAAGGACAAAGCAATTAATTTCTAGTAGGTTAATTCAGTCCTCACCAAAAGCCAGAGGAATATACTCACGTGTCTTGAACAAAGGCACGAATTTTAGCTAGTGCCTTTATCTGAACTTTGCAGTGGCTGAAAGAGAGGACAAGTTTCAGTCAGGAAGCAAGTCACCACCAAGATTGTTCTACTGTTCAAAACAAGCAGGCATGCCGGGACAACAGGAGGAAGCCAGGCTGATCCTCAGAGCAGTGATGGATTATTGCCAACATGATTCAAAGCGACACTAAGACCATTGGAAAGAATTAGGCAGCAGCCTCCTTTCCTTTCGACACAGTACTCAGAGGCCAAACATTCTCTAACAGTACACAGCATTTCTCTCTGCACAGAGTCGCTCTGCTAAGCCTCTTAAGCAGCAAAAGCAGAGCCGTGTAGCAGCATCAACAAGCACCTCCATGAGTGCAAGAAGCTACAATTGAAAACTGCATTCGTTAACCTGCCTACAGCCAGCAGCCCTTGTTGCCCACGGGCACTCACTTTTCATTGGACTGGACAATGTAATCGTAGAAATCCTGGTCGCCTTTGATCACATTCAGTGGGACAACGAGATTCACATCCACGTCAGAGTTGCGCAGCTGGTTGAGTCTGATGTTCACCGTGAAGAGATAGTCCCGCACGTCATCAATCCCTAGCTTTAATCCTTTGCATATCACATACCTGCAGAGAAAGGCAGAAAGATTGTGTGGGTTCCGTTCTTCCACAGAGACAATTTTCCTGCCACACGCCCATCATCAGGACAAGTTTCCCAAATCCCAGGAATTCTTTCATCCTGAGTATCCCTAAGAAGGTGCAATCTCACCTATCACACAGTCATTATATGGAAACTCATCCCTATTGAAAAACCCCTCAAGTAGTGAATCAATTCTGCTAAACTCGACAGGTACAATGATAACACCCACACTGTGCCCTACCTTCACTGGAACTGTAGCTGTTCCACACAAAGAGTTTGTTACATATTTAGTTCCACTGCTTTCTATGCATAAGGGTAATTTGTCAAATATCTTCTTTATGTTGACAAATATCATAATTTGCTAAGCATCTAGAATGTTTAGTTGAGGCAGGTCACAGAGTTTCCACTAGAAGTACCCAAATCCATCTACGACCATATTTAGAGCAAGGGTTTCTTTAGTAGTCCCTCATGCTCAAGAATCTCACCTCTCTGAGTTAGCAGGACGGCTTGTCACAGGTTTAAAGATGCACACTCGCTCAAAGCAGCAATACAGCAGATAAATAAGTCCCACACTGAATGGAGTAAACAGGTCAAAGGTTTTGCAGACAAAATGTCCTCCTGGAAAAAAAAAAAGAGAAAAACACACCAATACCAGCTGATTAGAAGGAAACAAGGAGATACCAGGCACTTCAATAACATTCTCTTCTGCAGAACTGGTAAGAGTGGTTTTGTACAACTAAACAGTATCTAAAACATATTCATGAAGTGGACCAATGGGGCTCCATGGACCATCTTCCCTGTATCTCGGCAGCACAGAGAAAAGCATTTCCGTGACCAGGACCAAATCAGTATGGATGCTGTCTCACAAGCAAACCTCCTGTTCACTCCATATCCTGCCCTTCCAGGCCCACGGCACGGCAGCATGTTATGCAAAAGCCTCAACAGAAGAGGAGCTCTGATATGTGCACCAAAACACCTCATGCTTAGAGGAAAACACTAACCAGAATAACCTGGTCACCTAAACAGAATAACTCTCCATCAAAATGACAAGAGTCTATGTCACCCCTTGCCTCCAAACAACATTCCCAATTTCCCCAAACAAAGAGCAGTCAGTCTTACAGAGCTATTATCTACCCAGACAGGAAAGACTTACAGAAGGTTGCTCCTTTTACCCTATCACATTTCAGACTACTGCTAAGTAGATCATTGCCTCAGGTACTTCTGAACATATGGCACAAGATAAATGATAACATGAGTGTTTTTATCTTCTGCATCAGCGCCAAATGCTAACTAAACTCAGCAGGAGAGAGGAGCCATCAAAGCCAGGCAGAGCTGTAATGTCCATCATTTGGCAGCAATGAGGTATAGCTAAGAAAACGTTGAGACATCATCTTGCTCTGATGACAGAGATGGCAGATTTAAACAAGAAAAACCACAAGTTAGAGGGAAGGATGAGCTGGATAAATGCTATTCCAGCCAGCCTGCTAGAATATTCAGGAAGCAGCTGGTCCAGGTAGTGCCATAACACTCAGATATACTGTCCAGTTATCACACTAGTGGCCTTAGCCCAAGATAGCGACATAACACATTGTAAGACCTTTAAACTAACACATTTTACCTCATGCTTTTAATCAAGAGCAAAATAGACATAGATAATCTTACTTTTCTGCACTTATTTCCTTTAGCTTTGCGACAAGAATCTCAGGATGTATGCGTACACACTCAATTCTGTGCAACTTAGCCTCACTGCAGAGCAGACTTCATGGCAGGTTAATAAAAACTGTACAGCATCCTTCCGAAATGCCACCTGCACCTTAGAGAAGGAGGAATATTAATGGATAAAACATACCTGTCCGGACAATGGACAGTGCTGTAAGGAACTGGCAAAGCATGAGCTGTTTGCTTAGGATTTCTTGCAGATTCTCCTGGCCCTCCACTGAGAAACCCTGCAAAGCACATAGCATGGGATTAGTATTTCCACAAATCTGTTGGTCAAGCGAAGGATTCTGTCCAGCTCAATTATGGAATCATTATAATTTCTGTTTCTTTAAGATAAAAAACACTGCCACTAGGAATTTAAATGGCAAGCCTTGAAGGATTTCACATTGTAACTAGGAACACATGTCAAATATCCTACTATATGCAAATGGAGGTCTCACTTTTGGTCATTAGCACAGGAAGAAAAAGAAATGGACCAACCCCATCAGCCATTAAGAAATGCACTCCCTTGTGATCAGTATTGTCCAAAACAAAATTCCGGAAAGCAGTAATGTTCTCTGGGCGAGTGATGTCTCCATCTCCATCAATCCCTCCCTCTCCTAAGGGGAAAAAGAGAGACAATTACTAACATGTTTGCAAGTACAGACAAAAGATTAGTATGTGCAGGTGATTTATTGCATTCAATCAACATTCTGTCAGAAATTACACAGACCTTGATAGGCGAAAAAGCATTAACACATTCCCTTGCTCATCACTGAAGATGCTTGTTAATTTAGGAAAATCATTTCAGATTGTGTGGTCAGGGCTAAACAAAGCCATATAATAACCACACACAAATGATGAGTTGTGCATTAGCCTCAGCAAAACACAAATCATTCACTGCCCTACATGACAACATAATATTCTCACAGTTAGAATGACACATAGCTGAACCTCCTAAAAAAGTAAGGTTCAATCTCACTGCACAGCTCACCTGTTAATAACATGTTTTTACAGACAAGGAAAAATTGTTTACATTGTGCATTGGCAACCTTCTACTAAGAATTCAAATCATTCCAAAGAAACACAGTACTCTATTTCCAAACATAATGTAACATGGAATTTAAAAAAGGAACCCAAGAAAAACCCTGCAAACAAGTTTATTAAGGGAATAGCGAAAGTGAAATAGGGTTTGTGCATGAATTTTTTACAGTTTTCCCATATGGCTCATTTTAAAGAGAGGTACATTGTTCCCCAGGCTGGTGTTTTAGAAAGCTCATCTAAGGTGTATTCTAGAGCTCACCAATCCTGAATCTGAAGAAGCCTGAACTTCTATTTGGTATTAGTCCCTATAAATCTTCTCCAACTACAGCTTCTATTAAGCGAACTGGCACACTAGAAAGCAGCAGAGATCAGGATGCATGATAGCGCTTTGATAACTAAACTCCTCATCAATCATCCTGTCAGTAAGTGAAGTGATGCTAGAATTTGTTACCATTCTTCACAACGCAAATATCACAGCAGTCTACTTCCTTCCCATCACTGGAAGAGTTTGTACACAGCTCACTAGTGTAACAGACAGAAAGGGATCAAGAAAATGCATCAAAGTCTTTGGGCTATTCATTTCTCCAACTATCTCTTTCTCTCCATAAGAACGCCAGTTTGCAGCGAGTTATGAAGATCCAAACGCCGCAACCATTGAACAGTGTGTTTATCTGCCTTGCTGCCCTTGCCATGAACCTTCTCTTTAACAGATCTAATCCTGAAGTGCTAACAATTCTCCAAGAGTTCACGGTCAGGTGTCAAAAGTGGCAGTCAACAAGAGTAAGAGTGGTGGAGGGAAAAAAAAAAAAAAGCATACCGATGGAAAAGCAAACTGTCTTCTCTACAGGATGGTCACACTCAAGTTTCCTTTATACAGTCTGAAATAAGCAGCATGAATACCAGCAATCCCTGTGTTTCCCTTCCTGTTCCTACAGGCTATGCGGATAGAAGGCTCACACACAACAGCAAGCTTAACAAGTTACCATCCGTGAGGTGAGATGCAGCAATTGTCTGTGTACACCCGCTTAGTCTGTCTCAAAGCAAGGTAAAAACATGTTTAAACCTCTTTGGATTAAGAAGCTCATTTAGCCACAGGGGTTCAGATACAGCCTCTTGCCCAAATCTGTTTTATTTATTTTTACTAAGAGCCCACAATCAATTATCAAAGCTGAGCTAGGGAGGTCTGATGTAGAAGCATACTGACATACTGCCAGTCAAGCAAGTAAGGCTTCTGTCTCTGGCTCTGCTAACAGATCTTTGGGCAAGTCAGGGGGCTGGAGCACCTCTCATATGAGGACAGGCTGAGACAGTTGGGGTTGTTCAGCCTGGAGAAGAGAAGGCTCCAGGGAGACCTTAGAGCAGCTTCCAGTGCTGAAAGGGGGCTACAGGAGAGATGGGGAGGGACTCTTCATCAGGAGTGTAGTGACAGGACAAGGGGGAACAGTTTTAAGCTGGAAGAGGGGAGATTTAGATTAGGTATTAGGAAGAACCTTTTACTGCACGGGTGGTGAGACACCGGCCCAGTTTGCCCAGAGAAGCTGTGGATGCCCCATCCCTGGAGGGGTTCAAGGCCAGGCTGGATGAGGCTTTGAGCAACCTGGGCTAGTGGGAGGTGTCCCTGCCTATGGCAGGGGGGGTGGAACTCAATGATCTCTAAGGTCCCGTCCAGCCCAAACCACTCACATCACTCACTGTGTTTCAGGCTGACATCAGTGAAGTAGGGAAACACATGGTCAAGCAATCTTAAAGCACTCTACAGTTTTCAGTTAAGCAAAGCACTCAAGTATCAACTATTACAATGGGACACATGCTGCCAGGGCAATGTGCAGAAATGTGACTTGATATGCAAGCTCACCAATCTCAACTCCTTTCTCATATGACAGCATCCTTCTACCTTGCAAAACGGTTCCCCATAAGCAGGCTTCTCTTAGATCCCTCTGCCAGTATCAATATCAGCCCAGCTCCTGATACAGAGGCTGCAGCATAAGCAAAAATGTGCACTACATACCATAATAAGGTTCAAAGAGCTCACTGGAAGCAGAATAGAAGTCCTCTAGTTTAAAATCATTTGGTCCTTTCAAGGTCATGCCAAATCCTTTTGCATGCCACTTCCGCCTCCACAAGACATACTCGGAGAAGCCTCCGGGACCAGCACACACATCAGCAAAGTAGAGCAGCTCTGCATCTCGCTCCTTTATCAAGGGCCTCTGCAAAAGGAAACTGAGGAAATTCTGCTGACCCAGTAACAGCTCCCATCAGTCAAACCAGATACACTATAAGCTGCACTACTGAGTCAGGGAAGTCTCTTTCAAGCACCTATTTTCCCAGTTAGTATCCTAAGGATTCTCCTTTCTCCCCACCTCCTCCATTCTCTGAGATAGCTCTGGTGTTTGAACGTTAAATGGAGGCACTCACCCCATGGAAATCCTTAGGGTTTGTAAACATGTAGTCAAAGACATGGTCCATATTTGCCATCTTCATTGCAGCCCTGTGAACACAGAAATAGGGACCTAGTAAGTTTCAACCTATGCTCCCAATGCTGAAAGTGGACATGAACAGGAAAGGGGCTACACTACCAGAGGTTCTGCAAACCTGTTCAGGAAGAAAACTCCACGGATCATCTCATAGGGGTTAGACCTTGTTCGGGCTCGACGCATTTCTTCTCCATCTAGCTCATCAAATACACTCTGCACAAACAAACAAAATTGAGCTGGACCTGGCACAGGCTTGAGGGATAGTTAGGCAGGAGCATTTCCTATCTTCATGCTTCTCTCTCCTTAGACAGGGAACTCTGTGCAGGGTTTGGTTTACCAATACAGAATGTTTTCCTGTCAACGCAGTGATATTTACTCTTCTTCTAAGTCACCCCAGTTCTTAAGTAAATTTAATGACACTGAAGAATTCTGTACTGATAGTTCCAGAGCCTGATGATGTGGTTAGCCACCTCAAAAGCAGTCCCAGCCTAAGGTGTTTCTCTCACACACATACACACACTCACACTCGACTGCAATTTAGAAGGACATGATAAAATCTAGGAGGGAAGATGGAACAGACAAGGAAAGAAAGGAAGCTTATTTCCTTAGCTTATTCAAGCCTTCAGCCTTTCAGCATGACCAGGAAAGTGAGACTGGTTTCATTCATCTCTTTGAAGGCCAAGGTGCAAAACAGATTGCAGAACAGACAGCAACAATCAGGATGCTAGGTCATACCACTGGCACAGAGGTGAAAAGAGGATGTTCTGAGCTCCTGCCAATCACCTAAAGTAAACTACTTAATTCTCTTCAATTATTGAATTATCCCCAAAACTTCAGTTCTTCTCTAAAGCAGGGGACTCACCTTGCACTGCAGGACATTACGTAAAAGCTCTTCATTACAGAATTCTGTCTCATCTTCAATCACCATCTTCCTCTGGAACAGGAGAACACCACAGATAACAATTAGCAAACATGGTATCAGCCATTTCAGAATGCAACTTGTACCAGTAATAGATGAAGGCTGCCAACCACACACTAGGGCTTTATTAGCAAAAGCACAGCCAGCAGGCTGAGGAATTATTCTCCCCTCTCAGGCATCTTGAGACCACATGTGGAATACTGCATCCAGTTTAGCACTCCCCAGTACAGGACAGACATACTGGAGCAAGCCCAGTAACAGGGCCAGCAAGATGACAAGGGTGCAGAAGCACCTGGTGTATGAGGAGAGACTGAGAGAACAGTTTGTTCAGAATGAAGAAAGGGAGATTCTATTGCTGTCCACAAATACGTAACGGCAGGAAATAGAGAAGATTTATCTAGACTCTTAGAGAGGGACAGCGGTAGGAGAGGAAACAGGGGACACAAGCTGCAACACAAAAAATGACAATTAGCCAGATGGAAATTTTATTTCGTCAACTGGGTTATTAACCACTGAAACAGACGCCCAAACAGGTTCTGAAATTTCCATCCTTGGAGATACTCAAAACTCAACCAAACCAGGCCTTGAGCAACCTGACCTGGTTGGACCTGCTTTATGCAGGAAGCTGCACTAGCAACCTCGAGAGGTTCCCTCCAGCCCAGGCTATTCTGCAACTGTTTGACAAGACAATTGTTTCAGGCTGAGAAGTCCTGCACCATCTTAGGTAAGTACCGAGATCTAAAAAATTACCTTCCCCACAGTCATCCACTCCTTCAGCTCCTGGGCGTCAGGGATTTCTGTGGTACACTCGAGGCACCAGTCCACCTCCTCATAGGCGCTGGGCTGCAACCACAAGACACAGGAAGAGCCAAAGATGTTTTCCCTAGCAAAATATAACAACTAATTGCTCCCCAAAAGTTTGCCTCCCAATCCTAGCATAAGGGCTTATTCCATGAGTTTAGGACCAACCATAGAATTTCTTTCTCCTAGGCTAAAACATGTTTTATTTATTTGGATTTTAAATTAAAAACAAAACAAAAAACCCCTCTAACACAAAAAACCTCACACCACTTTTCTCTCATTAGAGTTTGGTATATAATCAAGACAAAGCAAAGGCCTAGTACTCTCAAGGAACATTTTAGAGACACCACAAAAGAGACAGTTGCCAAAAACTCACACTTCCTGATGGTGCTTTACACATCCTTTCTCCCAGTTCTTTCTGAAAGACTCCCTCATTCCACAGCTTAATTCAGGCTTCCACCAATTTTTATAATCTTGGGAAGGAACTGTTTTAGCAGTTAAGATCAAAGTGATGCTACTGCTTCACAAAGAGAAGCTGCTAAGATCTACTAACCTTCTTATAGTTATTATAGCAGTACCATCCACAAGGGTTAATCATACATAACACTCAACTGCTGTGAGCTGTAAAACACACTGGAGGATGAGACCCAACCCAATGAACCCACACAACAGGTCTCAAGTTCCTGGCTCTCAAGGAATAAACCCTGATATTATTTCCAGCTGCTGAAAACAATTCAAAGAAAGGAGAGTGAAGTACTCTAACATGAACCATACATGACTTGACAAGTATTGCTGCCCTTGGCTAACAATGGCTGGGGCCTTCCAGCTGACAGATCCCTAGGATTCAGTGTTGCAGTTTGTTTTTTTTCTTTTTAAACACAAACATACAGCAGCTATTTCACACCAAATAATACAAAAACTGGGCTTTACTTCCCTGACAACATCTATTTCAGAAACATTCTTTTTAAAAACATGACCTATACAGGCATGAAAAACGATATACAAAATAAAAATGATAAACTGAAGAGCTTGATAGCAATTTTCAATCACATTCACTACTGCAAACTCAGAAACAAATCCTACAGATGATAGCAACAATCCATCTGAATTCTGTGCCAGAACATGAACATATGTGACAGCAAACAAGTTTTGCCGTGCTGTTTGGGGACAAAATAAGGCCTGGGTCTACCTAGGGGGGCCACTTGGTGGTAGCCAGTTATATGAGACAACACTAAACATCATTCCCAGAGGGTAAATTCTGAACACAGCAACAGAAAGGGATTCAAAATACGAAGTACTTACCTCTGGCTCATCCTGCCAATCAATATTGAGCTCCCCATCAAAGCCTTTGAGGGTCAGCCCAAAGCCTCTCCTTCCCTTCTGATTAGAGGCTTCAACAATATCCTTCCTACCTTGGCCATATTTTCCCAGACCTTCTCCTTCCCGGAAGCCCATCTTGGCCTATAAAGCAAGCAAACGAAGCACACTGAGGCAGAGGGGACTTGAGTTTATGTACTACTGCTGGGGTTAAAGACTGGCAAGGAAAATGGCACATGACCCCAAAGTGACTTGACGGTATTAAGCATTTTTAATCTCAGTTGTGGCAGGACTTAATGCTGAGTTCACTTAACTGAGGCAAAAAGAACTAGAATCTAAAGAATGATGTTTGAAAAGAAAGCAAATTACAAAAAGGTTCAGTAACACAGGAACAGCCTGCTCAGAGGGATAAGTAGTGAGGAGCCTGGAGCCATTCATCACCATGTTCCATAAGCGTGGAAGGTTCATAAAACAAAGGATGCTGGCACAGGAAAAAATTCACATTGTGATGATATTCTTTGTTGGGAACATGCAGTCACATTCATTTCAAGCATGAGTTAAAACTTCACCTAAAAATCAGAGGATGAATGCAAGACACATTGCTCCTGAAATACATTCCCATCTCTCAGGTTAAAAGAAATATGTTCATTAACTGCTATTTTTTCAGGCTTTGTTCTTCATAAATTTTAGGAACAAGAGAACAAGAACAAAAGCATGAATGCAGTCAATTTCTCTCTCTCCAGTATGTGTCTACAAGACCATAAGTAAATAAAAGACTTAAGGATTAAATTTCACTTTGAATTAATAAATTATCCACATGCTCCTTCCTGTGAAAAACAACAAAAACATTGTTTATAAGAACCTGTAGGAGAAACAACACAAGAATGAGACAGGCTTTATACAAAGGTACATGGTGTTTTCCCATTGCCTGGGCTTTGTCCCAAATCAGACCTTGAAATATGTACACCAGATGCAGCAGCCGCTGAGCCTGCTATACACCAGTTTTCTGACGACAGAATGTTGTACATCTAATAATCAAGGACTATTTTTCTTTCGCTCACCTAATTCTACCCAATCATTCAACCAGACTTGATATTCAGTAGTAAAACTGCTGCACTGTGGTGATCGAAATCACACATCCGAATTGTCTCAGGAGAGAACGCTCCAAGCAAAAGAGACTCTTATGCTAGAATCAGTAAACCGCGGCCCCGTGCCAGAAATGCAGGTGGACAAATTCTGAATGATCAGCAACAGGATTTATCTACAGAGAGGCACAAAGTGCAACCCTCAGCCTCTGAATCCCATTGAGTTTTGAATTCAGCAAGAGCTGAACATTCCTTTTTCATGCAGAGGCATGATCCTGCTGGTCAGCAGCGGTCTCCTCAAGATGCTGTATCGCACTGTTCCTGCTCCTGGGAGCAGCTAGCAATTCCCAGCTTCTAGCAGAAAACTGAACTTTTAACTTGGCAAAGGCAGGTACGAGCTGGCCTACCACCACGGAAAGATTGCTGACCCTGCTCCTGCGAGTACAGCACCAGCACAGAACAAAAGGAGACCCAAATTCAGTCCTCCTTTGAGTCCCAAACTTCCCACCACATTTCAAGCAACACACAATTATACATGTCATCTTCTCTGCTGCCCTTGGAAATAACATTTGTTTCTCTGTTATCAAGAATGGAAATTCTTTCAGGATTATGAGACACTTGTGATACCACTGTGATGAAGCTTGCCTCAGGAAATAAGGGTAACAGTATGCTCTGAAAGAGACTTTTCTCTACAGCCTACTATTGCCTTTAAACACAGGAACAAGTTGCCAAATTTGAGACTACCATGAGACAGAGACAGTCAGCCATTTTCTTTGAGTTTCCTAAAAGTATTTTCTTTCCCACACTAATACTGTGCAATCAAGAGGCTGGCAATCACCTTCAAAGTCTAGTTGTCACAGCTGCTATCACTCACAACTCCCTGCCTTTCCAAGAAGCTTCCAGCCCTACATAAAGCAGAGTGGCACTAATTGAAAGAAAAAGAAATACTTTAATAATTAAGGTAACAGTTCTACAAGGGCATGCCAGCCAGCCTCCAAGACCAAACAAATTAATGCCAATCACAGAATTTAAGGCCTTTCTTACAAGACATATGTTAACTCAAGAATTGCAAAATAACACATGGTAGAACTCCTTTTTTCAAGTTCAGAAAGCTGCCTGACCCACAGACCCTTCACATTCACTTCCCTGCTCCTAGGACTTGAGTGTGAATCAACTTTTTTTTTAACAGAGCCCCTTCAAGCTCTCTCAGCCTCCTCCAAGTGTTCCATAACTGGCTCCAAGCAGCAGAGAACCCTGCTACAAGGAGGATCAGAATCAAAAATCTCTTAAAACAGATTGGTCTTTTCACTTTACTCTCATCAGGTCTTAACAGTTTGGTCCAAAGCTATTTTGACCTACCATGAGCTTCTGGGAGACACTGTTATACATTGAGTAGCGAGATGAAGTACCCTCCACAAGAGAGTCTTGTTTGAACTCATTGCTGAAGACCGGTCTTTTTTCATCGTTCTCACTGTCAGACCCACTGCTACTACTGGAAGACTCTGAAAACCAAAAAAAACAAAAGTGAGAAAAGTGAGTATGAAAATAAAAAGAAAATGAAAGAAAGACATCTCAGTAACCACATCAAGAACTATACAGTGTGATCCTCTCAACACGCACACAAAGAGGACACTTCAGCATCTCAAATACGCTACGGGAAACACACAGGTGTAACATAAAATACACCATGGAACTAGTATCTGGTTATCTGCCCCTTTGTTTCAGGGACACACAGAACCTCTCGCAGCCAGTGGATTCCAGGCCCCCCAAGGGCCAGGCAAACCCCACGCCAGCAGCAGAGCAGGCCACAGCATGACCATGAGAGTACCCTTTGGTGTGTCCGACCTTTACAATGATCCCCAGGAGCTGAGAAAGTCCATGGGAATTCTCTCCTGAGAATAACGACAATTACTGACACCTTGACAAGACATACAGGATTCTCCTCAGTTTCCTACCTAACCACAGGTGTAAACACATCCCTGACTCAACCAAAAATCCACATCAAGCACACCAAATTGCCAATACTGCAGAAAAAAGAGAGTTGAATCCCTTTCAGTCCCCCTGCTAAGATTTAGTTTGACTCCATTACCCACAGCAGCGAGACCCACAAGTTCACTCCAGCAAATGAGGGAGTTTTTCACCTCTGGAGTTTGCTGATGCATACAAACCCAAGTGAAAAATATCAGAAGACAATGATTAAATTAATTTAATTAATTAAATTAATTAGTTTAAAAATACATTGTCAGAGATGAAGGTTTGAAGAAGTTAATCAAGTCAACGGTCCAATCAAGATAATTGGTAACACCCTATACAGCAGGCACTCAAATTTTTGTCACCTGAAACTGATGCAGCAGAACCTTCACAATCACTAACAATGAAGCCCTGTCTACGCCTCGTTCCACCCTGGGACCTATCTGGGAAGAACCTAAGCCTGTACAAGCTGTGCAGTCCTCAACACTACTCTACAGTTGCGAGATGCCCAAACCTCTTTGCTCTGGGCTGGATGTAACTGGGATCTGGGCCAGAATCGTGGCAGTCATAGCATTTGGCTCACAGCCTGCTCCACACCAGGTGGGTTGTGAGGGAAGCCCGCACCCACCGAGTCCTTCCACTTCTCCTGTAGTAATATCACTACCAGGACGAAGCAATGGCACAAATTTCCTTCCTAAAATCTGCCTAGCACCACATCAGTTGTACTAAAGTTAACACTGTGGGACAGGCCACAGAGACTACTGGAGCAGCAATCCACAGCTCGTCACTGGCCTCTGCCTCATGAGCCTCCCTTGTTCGCTGAATGCTAGAAGTCATCCTGTGCTACTTCATACAACTAGGAGAAGCTGAACTACATCAGCTGCCTTGAGATAATGCAGAAAATTTTTGTTAGCAGACTATCTTTTTCTGTTTATCACTTTAGAAGGCATTACTTAGCTACATAGATGTGTTAAAAAACTCAAAACATTATAATTCTCTAGAAAGAAGGATTTAGCTTCTCTTGCATTTTTCTGATATAAGAAAAGCCACAGAATATTTCTCTCCCAACTCATAGATCTCTGTATTTTCCTGTTAAGGAAAACCAAGCACCAGTGAAGTAACAGGAAACAACTGGAGAATTAGTAAAGAAAGGCCATTACAAGAAAGTGAAGTGAAAATAAAAGATACCACAGTGAAATATGCAACCGTACTTAAAATCTTTTCAACACGTGCTCAATCCTTATTGCTGAACTATCAGCTTTTAAGATTCAGGACTCGTGACCCCACATAAGCACCATGCTGGAGTTTTACAGTATCAACCTTTGAGACTTCCAGCTCAAGACAAGGCAGGCTGTGATGTAACTGGTGTCTGCAGTACTATACACCCAGCTTGATTTTCAAATGTCTGTCCTGCAAGCTACATTTCTCCTTCCTTCACAAAGTTCTTAGAGATGAACAGGATCACAAAAGATTTTGCTGTAGGGTCAGTTACTCCTTTCTGCTTCTCCAATACCCATCTTCAATTAACTTTGCTGCCTGCTTTTGAGCTTTTTCTTTTCCAGAGGCTCACGATGTGCCTCAAACACAATACTCACCACATAAATCTCAAGAAAGTCCCCTCACAACTCTTTTTGCTTTTAAGATTTACTAGGCTGTGCTCAGGTGAGATCAGATCTCAAATCACTTCTCTCCCCCAACCTACTTTCTTTCATCTGAAGCCACAATGGGTGCCAAAATGTTGTCCTTGAACTGTATCAACTTGTTTCCTAACCACTAAGACCCACAGCCTATTTTGACCCATATATGAACTCAATATATCAAAAGGGGGGAAAAAAAAAAAAAAAAAAGGAACTTTTTATCCCAGCCCTGAATGCATGCAGCATTCCCTACCCCAGCTGTCACACCCTGCAACTCTCCCCTCCTCACTGATCTCCTGAAGAGAAGCAGCTGAAGGCTTCTTTCTGTATTCAGGCCCTTCCTCATCAACCCTTTACGACCACAGAAAATCCAAAGACTCAGAAGCAGCAGGAGTGACCATGAGGCAACCTGGAGTATTGTCCTGGGAGAGTTTAAAGCATCCCACACAACAGCAATACCAATTGTGTAGGGCACTCGCCTCATCTTTGGTATACCCCAAGCTCCAAGTGAGAAAGCACATTTCAACTTAAGAAAAAGTATGTAATTAATTTAGTTAACTCTGAAATAGTTTTTATTTTGGAAACCAAACACCCAGGAGCTCTCACAACTCCTGAGAGCTGTGAGCCAGCAAAAGAGATGGTGCTACAATGTAGGAATCCCAATCAACCCACCCTTTGTATTCATCTCAATTTCTCCCATCTGCAAAAAATGGGATAAGATCATTGATTTTTTTTATTTTCTAAACAAGGAGGGATTATGATGTTTCTTCACAGCACAACACCCACAACTCTTCCCTACTGAAGGTCTCCAAAACAGAAATAACTGCTGAGACTGTAAAGATTAATACTCCTCATATATTACAAGAATCTTTACAGCTTTGGACTATGCACTTGTCATCTACCTCAAGTTCTACTTTCTATGTCTGAATTTATACAATTCCCAGACCAAGCTGTTTACACAAAATTTTACAAAAGCTTTAAAAAATTCACAGCAATCCAAGTTTGGGAGCAGAAATAATGCAGTTTTTCTCCAAAAAAGAGAGTATTAAGGAGACACGGGCTCAATTCCTAGTTATTATTTACATTCCCCACAGCAGCGTATACCTTATCTCCAACCTTACCTTGAGTAGTGTGATTACTAAATTGAGTTTCATCATCTGAAGTAGAACTGAGGGTTAATCCCAAGTCTTCCGTCCTCTTCTTCTGCTTCTTTTGGGGGCTCCCAAATTCAGGCTCTGTCCTTCTCTTCATTTTTACTGAAAGAAGATGAATACACTTGGTAAACATTAAGCAAATTAACTTTCTCCTGCATGCAGAAGGCTAAGGTGCGCAATTCATATCAGCAGCATGGCGGCACAGATAATTTTATGAGCTATTCAGTATTATGCTTCTGAACTTAAGTTTGCTTTAGATAAAAATATTGCCTTCTTTTGAACCTACTTTTTTTAATAGCTAGTCTAACTAAAGACACAATCTATGCAAAAGCTTCTCTATTATGGATTACGTGAATTTCAAATAATTTCTACAACCTACTTACCATTAAACGCTAGTAGATAACGACAACCCAGATATCAGCACTTAAGTAACTTAAATATATGACAGTCGGTTACTACTACTGAACCAACCAAACTTCATTTTATCCAAAGACAGAAAAAAAAATAAGGAAAACAGATCAATCTAACAGAAAGCACACAAAGTGGAACCAACTTCTCCCAAGAGACTCCAAATACCTCTGATGTCACCTCTGCAAATGTTAATTAACAAAAGAGCTTTCCTACATGACTTCCATAGCAGAACTTCATTAAATATGTGTGCTCAAGCTGGGGGGGTGTTTGTGTTTTTCACCAGGAATCACTGGCAAGCTATCAAGCTTCTGGATGCGTCTGATAAACTCTGCAACAACCCAGAGAAAATGCTAATGCTTGAGATGGTGTTAACAGAAGCTAGAGAACAAGAACCAGGAGCAGGAAAGCAGGTGACCATTAAAAGGGTGCTCAGAGCTAAACCTCCAGGCTGCTGATAAAAAGCAATAAAAACCTGATGGTGCTTATTCTTCTCCACAGGAACGCTGGGCTAGGAAAGATGCCCCTGGTCACTGATTTGAACCCTCTGCTGTCAAACTTACTTCCATGAACATCTATACGGCAGCTTAAGCCCAATTCCTTTACCCACCCCACAGCTTCCCTGGATCCGCTCTCGTGCCAATTTAGGGTTTTTTCTCTTTGCTTCCCTATCCCTAACAGGCTGGGAGCAATATTTCTTCTGAGACAGTCTCTTACAGCTTCCCACCCTCTTAGCTCACCTCCGCTAACGCTTCCCCTCAGGACCTGCCCCCTCCTCGCCCTGAGGGTCCCTCAGCGCCTCACTTTTCCTCACAGCTTTCCAACCACGCAGGATCAACCGCGAGGGGAGCGTCCTGAGGGTCCCTG